>NC_088214.1:15255787-15328287 GCF_036934945.1 Oncorhynchus masou masou
AGGACCTACTGAAGAGATGAGTCTTCAATGAAGACTTAAAGGTTGAGACCGAGTGAGTCTCTCAAACGGGTAGGCAGACCATTCCATAAAAATTGAGTTCTTTAGGAGAAAGCCCTGCCCCCAGTTGTCTAGGGACAATTGGGAGGCCTGAGTCTTGTGACTGTAGCGTGCGTGTAGGTATGTACGGCAGGACCAAATCGGAAAGATAGGTAGGAGCAAGCCCATGTAATGCTTTGTATGTTATCAGTAAAACCTTGAAATCAGCCCTTGCCTTAACAGGAAGCCAGTGTAGAGAGGCAAACACTGGAGTAGTATGATCCAATTTTGGGGATCTAGTCAAGATTCTACCAGCCGTGTTTAGCACTAACTGAAGTTTACTTAGTGCTTTGCAGTCATCTAACCTAGAAGTGACAAAAGCATGGATACATTTTTCTGCATCATTTTTTGACAGAAAGTTTCTGCATTTTGCAATGTTACATAGTTGGAAAAAGCTGTCCTTGAAACAGTCTTGATATGTTTGTCAAAAGAGAGATCACAGATGAAAGCATGACTGACAATATAAACTACGGAAGCATTTGGAAAATAAAAAATCCCCATCAAAATCTGTTACTATGAGTTTGAGATATCAGGGCTGCTTCTTAGGCCTTCTGCATTTAAAGAGGCTACAGACGTATTGATCAGACATCAGACATCCTAGTAATCGGTCTTCTCACCAAACCGTCTGTGGCGTCTGAATGGTTAGGCCTACAATTCTTCTGACCCCACTGAACCCACTGTGGAAAGGGGAGAGTCTCAGGAACGTGATGGGGTTTTCTGTCTACGACCCCCACAAGTGTCACAGGACTCGTCTGAAGGTAACCGGTACGGTTGAACAAATGATTGGAAGTACGGAGGTAGAAAGGGGTTAAATATGTGTCAAAAATATATATATATTTCCTGAGATTTCTTATATCTCCTAGATATAAAACAGATGCATATTATTTTGGCTATCTTTTTTTCCATTTATATAAATGTTTCTATGGTCTACAGTAGTAAAGGCCATATTCATTGTTTTATAAAACAATAGTTTCATATATTTTTTTAATACCTAAAGGGGTCCTAAAATTAAAAATCAAATATCTAAATCCATGGTGTAACAATTGTATATGTCAGCGCTGTTACCTTCAAATAGGCTTTGCTTTTGCTAGGATGTTGTGGACGGAGTTGTTGAATGGGCATAAGCATCCTTCCTTTTCCAATGTTTGTTTTAAATCGTATCCCAAACCTTAACAGGACAGGAAAATGGTCCAATTCACACTTACCAAGAGAAATTCCCTGGTCATCCCTACTGCCTCTGATCTGACAGACTCACTGAACACAAATGTTTTGTTTGTAAATTGTGTCTGAGTGTTGGAGTGTATCCTTGGATATCTGTAAATTCTAAAAAACAAGAAAATCATGCCCTCTGTTTTGCTTAATAATATATGGAATGTGAAATTATTTATACTTTTACTTTGACTATTGATATTAAGTATTTTTTTAGCAATTACATGCACTTTTGATACTTAAGTATATTTACAACCCAATACTTTTTATACTTTTACTCAATTAATATTTTACTGGGTGACTTTCACTTTTACTTGCGTACATTTCCATTAAGGTATCTTTACTTTTACTCAAGTAAGTCAAGTGGCTACTTTTTCAAACCACCGCATAACATTTACAATATGAGGCTCAAGTGATCCGTCATCAATACACTTGGACGAACCTTTGAGGGCTTTCGTTGTCTTTCTTTGCTTCTAAGCTCTAATAAATCTTTATTGAGCTCTCTCTTTCACTTCCCTTCTCTCCTTCTCTACTTTCTGCAGTTGTGAGGTCTCAATTTCAAAATGTCTGCCACTGTTTCCTGCCACCATCACCTCTGTCTTGTGCAGTAGCCCTGTGACCTGTGTGCCATCACCCCTGTCCCCATTGCTGAGAACATGATATTTTCTCCCACATTTCTCTATAAGCCATTGGAGGACCTCTCCTTCACCCTGAATGAGTTGCTCAATTTTTCTGTCCCCCAGACAGTTCTTCCATGTGAACAGTAAGATGGTGTAACTCCAGACTCTCTCGCCAAAGAGCTGGACATGACCCTCCACTGACCTTCTGAATGTATCATTGAATGATAAGTCCACCTCAACCACAAGGATGAAAGCATGGGGTCCAGGGGGGCATAGAGACACACTGTGCTGCTGTTCATGTTTAGCAATCTCAGCAGTATCACACAACTGAAACTCCCTCCCCCAGCCAGAACTGTCCACCAGCGTGATCTTCCTCCCGCAGACATCTCCCTCTCCCTTCTTATACATGGCAGTGCTTCTGGCAGCATTGAAGGCTTCTGTTCCCAAGAATTAGGTTTCCAACTGAACTCTTACCAGACCGGTTTGAACCCAACAACACAACCCTCAGCTCTGAAAGAGAGAGAGAGAGAGAGAGAGAGAGAGCGAAAGAGCGAGAGAAAGAGAGAAAAAAATGTGCTAGTCCCATACCAAAAAATAATGTAAAGTTTCATGTTTTACTAGTTGTATGTACGGAATAAAAATGGTATACACCATCCAATGAAATGCTTACTTGTAGGCAATGTTACCTCTAAGCTGTGCGCATGCACAATAGCCCCGAGGCTGCCTTGCAGCTCCCTGGGACTGCTGTGCAGAAATATTAGCCCACAGAGAGAAGCACAAGATTTAATTTCACTCAACTTTCTAGAGCAGTGGTCACCAACCAGTCAATCACGATCGACTGGTCGATCTCCAAGGCATTCCTAGTCAATCTTCCCTTAAGAATCTGCCTCTGGTTCCAAAGGTTGCATGTTTGAAACCAGTGATAGAAAGTTGTTTGTCATATTACCTTAACCATTCAGAGTTAATTCCTAACCTTAACCATTCAGAGTTAATTCCTAATCTTAACCATTCAGAGTTAATGACTAACCTTAACCATTCAGAGTTAATGACTAACCTTAACCATTCAGAGTTAATGACTAACCTTAACCAATCAGCGTTAATGACTAACCTTAAGAATACAGCGTTAATGACTAACCTTAACCATTCAGAGTTAATGACTAACCTTAACCAATCAGCGTTAATGACTAACCTTAAGAATTCAGAGTTAATGACTAACCTTAACCATTCAGAGTTAATGACTAACCTTAACCATTCAGAGTTAATGACTGACCTTAACCATTCAGAGTTAATGCCTAACCATAAGAATTCGGAGTTAATGCCTGAACTTAACCTTCGAACGATACAGAGAAGGAACTAAACACTTTGAAATTTGACGTTTGAGAAACGTGGAAGAATGTCTAATTCTGACATGTGACTGTGAGTTGGACATGTAGGTAGTATCTGCCAGTAGCTATCTTCTAAAGAAATCAGGAGCGTTCGGTTGTGAAATCAGTATTTTTTACAATTGATGTGTTTAGGTGAAAAAGTTTGGTTTCATAGTTGATTGAACAACTCTCACTATACAAATAATGTCAAGATAGAAAGAAAGGTAGAAAGACACACTTGAGAAAATGATTGCAATGGTGTGTGTGTGTGTGTGTGTGTGTGTGTGTGTGTGTGTGTGTGTGTGTGTGTGTGTGTGTGTGTGTGTGTGTGTGTGTGTGTGTGTGTGTGTGTGTGTGTGTGTGTGTGTGTGTGTGAGAGTGAGTGAGTGAGTGAGTGAGTGAGTGAGTGAGTGAGTGTGTGAGTGTGTGAGTGAGTGAGTGAGTGTGTGTGTGAGTGAGTGAGTGAGTGAGTGAGTGAGTGAGTGAGTGAGTGAGTGAGTGAGTGAGTGAGTGTGTGAGTGAGTGAGTGTGTGCGAGAGAGAGAGTTACTTAACACTCAGAGGATCAATAGAAATGGATGTGACTATGGAAACTGTAAAATAACCCTTTCTCTGGTCTCCACAGATCCTGTTTCACAAAGAAACTCGAACTGTAAAGATCAATACTGCGGCTCCGCTCTCTATCCCATCTACCCTCTCGTCCTGTCTGTCTGTCTGTCTGTCTGTCTGTCTGTCTGTCTGTCTGTCTGTCTGTCTGTCTGTCTGTCTGTCTGTCTGTCTGTCTGTCTGTCTGTCTGTCTGTCTGTCTGTCTGTCTGTCTGTCTGTCTGTCTGTCTGCCTGCCTGTCTGTCTGTCTGTCTGTCTGTCTGTCTGTCTGTCTGTCTGTCTGTCTGTCTGTCTGCCTGCCTGCCTGCCTGCCTGCCTGCCTGCCTGCCTGCCTGCCTGCCTGCCTGCCTGTCTGTCTGTCTGTCTGTCTGCCTGCCTGCCTGAACTGCCTGGGTCTGTCTGCCTGTCTGCCTGCCTGTCTGTCTGTCTGTCTGTCTGTCTGTCTACTGCATCATAAATAAACACACCCACACAAACACACTCATGCATGTACACACCAGAGCAGAGCCTGGTTTAAAAAGAGGCATCGGAAACAAATACACAAAGCCCAGTGCAAACTATCGGAGCAGTTATTTAGTAGCAGGACATTGACAGTCAGACTCAGTCATTCAGGGCATGTGTTTTGAAGCCCAACTGTTAGAAAAAAATATATATTAAAAAATAAATACAAAATTCCCTAAAATTTCTTTACTGTTGCCTGTTTTGCATGTAATTTTGGCATTAATACTTGTCCCATATCAGCAAAAAAAGTTAAAAAATAATAATATCTTTGAGTTAATAAAGCCGCCTACAAATCGTGGTCTTTTTTCTTTCTTAAATAAGGTAAGTATCCATTATCCAGTTGCTCTTTCTCTGTCTATTCACCATCACTATATACATCCCTCTATCAACCAGCTGCTCTCTGTCTGTCTATTCACCATCACTATATACATCCCTCTATCATCCAGCTGCTCTCTCTCTGTCTATTCACCATAACTATATACATCCCTCTATCATACAGCTGCTCTCTCTCAGTCTATTCAACATCACTATATACATCCCTCTATCATCCAGCTGCTCTCTCTTTGTCTATTCACCATCACTATATACATCCCTCTATCATCCAGCTGCTCTCTCTCTGTCTATTCACCATCACTATACATCCCTCTATTATCCAGCTGCTCTCTCTCTGTTTATTCACCATAACTATATACATCCCTCTATCATCCAGCTGCTCTCTCTCTGTCTATTCACCATCACTATATACGTCCCTCTATTATCAAGCTGCTCTCTCTCTCTCTGTCTATTCACCATCACTATATATATCCCTCTATCATCCAGCTGCTCTCTCTCTCTGTCTATTCACCATCACTATATACATCCCTCTATTATCCAGCTTCTCTCTCTCTCTCTCTATCTATTCACCATCACTATATACATCCCTCTATTATCCAGCTGCTTTCTCTGTCTATTCACCATCACTATATATATCCCTCTATCATCCAGCTGCTCTCTCTCTCTCTGTCTATTCACCATCACTATATACATCCCTCTATTATCCAGCTGCTCTCTCTCTCTCTCTCTATCTATTCACCATCACTATATACATCCCTCTATTATCCAGCTTCTCTCTCTCTATTCACCATCACTATATACATCCCTCTATTATCCAGCTGCTCTCTCTCTCTGTCTATTCACCATCACTATATACATCCCTCTATTATCCAGCTGCTCTCTCTCTCTCTCTCTATCTATTCACCATCACTATATACATCCCTCGATTATCCAGCTGCTCTCTCTCTCTCTCTATCTATTCACCATCACTATATACATCCCTCTATTATTAAGCTGCTCTCTCTCTCTGTCTATTCACCATCACTATATACATCCCTCTATTATCCAGCTGCTCTCTCTGTCTATTCACCATAACTATATACATCCCTCTATTATCCAGCAGCTCTCTCTGTCTATTCACCATCACTATATACATCCCTCTATCATCCAGCTGCTCTCTCTGTCTATTCACCATAACTATATACATCCCTCTATTATCCAGCTGCTCTCTCTGTCTATTCACCATAACTATATACATCCCTCTTTTATCCAGCTGCTCTCTCTGTCTATTCACAATCACTATATACATCCCTCTATCATCCAGCTGCTCTCTCTGTCTATTCACCATCACTATATACATCCCTCTATCATCCAGCTGCTCTCTCTCTGTCTATTCACCATCACTATATACATCCCTCTATCATCCAGCTGCTCTGTCTCTGTCTATTCACCATCACTATATACATCCCTCTATTATCCAGCTGCTCTCTGTCTGTCTATTCACCATCACTATATACATCCCTCTATCATCCAGCTGCTCTCTCTCTCTCTGTCTATTCACCATCACTATATACATCACTCTATCATCCAGCTGCTCTCTCTCTGTAAATTCACCATCACTATACATCCCTCTATTATCCAGCTGCTCTCTCTCTGTCTATTCACCATCACTATATACATCCATCTATCATCCAGCTGCTCTCTCTCTGTCTATTCACCATCAATATACATCCCTCTATTATCCAGATGCTCTCTCTCTGTCTATTCACCATAACCATATACATCCTCTATCATCCAGCTGCTCTCTCTCTCTGTCTATTCACCATCACTATATACATCCCTGTATTATCCAGCTGCTCTCTCTATCTATTCACTATCACTATATACATCCCTCTATTATCCAGCTGCTCTCTCTCTCTCTCTCTATCTATTCACCATCACTATATACATCCCTCTATTATCCAGCCGCTCTCTCTCTCTGTCTAATCACCATCACTATATACATCCCTCTATCATCCAGCTGCTCTCTCTCTCTGTCTATTCACCATCACTATATACATCCCTCTATCATCCAGCTGCTCTCTCTCTGTCTATTCACCATCACTATATACATCCCTCTATCATCCAGCTGCTCTCTCTCTCTCTCTGTCTATTCACCATCACTATATACATCCCTCTATCATCCAGTTACTCTCTCTCTCTCTGTCTATTCACCATCACTATCTACATCCCTCTATTGTCCAGCTGCGTTCTCTCTCTCTCTCTATCATTTCGCCATCACAATATACATTCCTCTATTATCCAGCTGCTCTCTCTCTCTGTATCTATTCACCATCACTATATACATCCCTTTATTATCCAGCTGCTCTCTCTCTGTCTATTCACCATCACTATATACATCCCTCTATTATCCAGCTGCTCTCTCTCTCTCTCTCTCTCTATCTATTCACCATCACTATATACATCCCTCTATTATCCAGCTGCTCTCTCTCTCTCTATCTATTCACCATCACTATATACATCCCTCTATTATCCAGCTGCTCTCTCTCTCTCTCTATCTATTCACCATCACTATATACATCCCTCTATCATACAGCTGCTCTCTCTGTCTATTCACCATCACTATATACATCCCTCTATTATCCAGCTGCTCTCTCTGTCTATTCACCATCACAATATACATCCCTCTATCATCCAGCTGCTCTCTGTCTATTTACCATAACTATATACATCCCTCTATTATCCAGCTGCTCTCTCTGTCTATTCACCATCACTATATACATCCCTCTATCATCCAGCTGCTCTCTCTGTCTATTCACCATAACTATATATATCCCTCTATTATCCAGCTGCTCTCTCTGTCTATTCACCATCAATATATACATCCCTCTATCATCCAGCTGCTCTCTCTCTCTCTGTCTATTCACCATCACTATACATCCCTCTATTATCCAGCTGCTCTCTCTCTGTCTATTCAAAATCACTATATACATCCCTCTATCATCCAGCTGCTCTCTCTCTCTGTCTATTCACCATCATTATATACACCCCTCTATTATCCAGCTGCTCTCTCTCTGTGTCTATTCACCATCACTATATACATCCCTCTATCATCCAGCTTCTCTGTCTCTCTCTGTCTATTCACCTTCACTATACATCCCTCTATTATTCAGCTGCTCTCTCTCTGTCTATTCAAAATCACTATATACATCCCTCTATCATCCAGCTGCTCTCTCTGTCTGTCTATTCACCATCACTATATACACCCCTCTATTATCCAGCTGCTCTCTCTCTGTGTCTATTCACCATCACTATATACATCCCTCTATCATCCAGCTGCTTTCTCTCTGTCTATTCACCATCACTATACATCCCTCTATTAGCCAGCTGCTCTCTCTCTCTCTGTCTATTCACCATCATTATATACATCCCTCTATTATCCAGCTGCTCTCTCTCTCTGTCTATTCACCATCACTATATACATCCCTCTATTATCCAGCTCCTCTCTCTGTCTATTCACCATAACTATATACATCACTCAATCATCCAGCTGCTCTCTCTCTGTCTATTCACCATCACTTTATACATCCCTCTATTATCCAACTGCTCTCTCTCTGTCTATTCACCATAACTATATACATCCCTCTATCATCCAGCTGCTCTCTCTCTGTTTATTCACCATCACTATATAAATCGCTCTATTATCCAGCTGCTTTCTCTCTCTGTCTATTCACCATAACTATATACATCCCTCTATCATCCAGCTTCTCTCTCTCTCTCTCTGTCTATTCACCATCACTATACATCACTCTATTATCCAGCTGCTCTCTCTCTGTCTATTCAAAATCACTATATACATCCCTCTATCATCCAGCTGCTCTCTCTCTCTGTCTATTCAAAATCACTATATACATCCCTCTATCATCCAGCTGCTCTCTCTGTCTGTCTATTCACCATCACTATATACACCCCTCTATTATCCAGCTGCTCTCTCTCTGTGTCTATTCACCATCACTATATACATCCCTCTATCATCCAGCTGCTTTCTCTCTGTCTATTCACCATCACTATACATCCCTCTATTAGCCAGCTGCTCTCTCTCTCTGTCTATTCACCATCATTATATACATCCCTCTATTATCCAGCTGCTCTCTCTCTGTCTATTCACCATCACTATATACATCCCTCTATTATCCAGCTCCTCTCTCTGTCTATTCACCATAACTATATACATCACTCAATCATCCAGCTGCTCTCTCTCTGTCTATTCACCATCACTTTATACATCCCTCTATTATCCAACTGCTCTCTCTCTGTCTATTCACCATAACTATATACATCCCTCTATCATCCAGCTGCTCTCTCTCTGTTTATTCACCATCACTATATAAATCGCTCTATCATCCAGCTGCTTTCTCTCTCTGTCTATTCACCATAACTATATACATCACTCTATCATCCAGCTTCTCCCTCTCTCTCTCTGTCTATTCACCATCACTATACATCCCTCTATTATCCAGCTGCTCTCTCTCTGTCTATTCAAAATCACTATATACATCCCTCTATCATCCAGCTGCTCTCTCTCTCTGTCTATTCACCATCATTATATACATCCCTCTATTATCCAGCTGCTCTCTCTCTCTGTCTATTCACCATCACTATATACATCCCTCTATCATCCAGCTGCTTTCTCTCTGTCTATTCACCATCACTATACATCCCTCTATTAGCCAGCTGCTCTCTCTCTCTGTCTATTCACCATCATTATATACATCCCTCTATTATCCAGCTGCTCACTCTCTCTGTCTATTCACCATCACTATATACATCCCTCTATTATCCAGCTGCTCTCTCTGTCTATTCACCATAACTATATACATCACTCAATCATCCAGCTGCTCTCTCTCTGTCTATTCACCATCACTTTATACATCCCTCTATTATCCAACTGCTCTCTCTCTGTCTATTCACCATAACTATATACATCCCTCTATCATCCAGCTGCTCTCTCTCTGTTTATTCACCATCACTATACAAATCGCTCTATTATCCAGCTGCTTTCTCTCTCTGTCTATTCACCATAACTATATACATCCCTCTATCATCCAGCTGCTCTCTCTCTGTCTATTCACCATAACTATATACATCCCTCTATTATCCAACTGCTCTCTCTCTGTCTATTCACCATAACTATATACATCCCTCTATCATCCAGCTGCTCTCTCTCTGTCTATTCACCATCACTATATACATCCCTCTATTATCCAGCTGCTCTCTCTCTCTGTCTATTCACCATCACTATATACATCCCTCTATTATCCAGCTGCTCTCTCTCTGTTTATTCACCATCACTATATAAATCGCTCTATTATCCAGCTGCTTTCTCTCTCTGTCTATTCACCATAAATATATACATCCCTCTATCATACAGCTGCTCTCTGTCTGTCTATACAAAATCACTATATACATCCCTCTATTATCCAGCTGCTCTCTCTCTCTCTGTCTATTCACCATCACTATATACATCCCTCTATTATCCAGCTGCTCTCTCTGTCTATTCACCATCACTATATACATCCCTGTATCATCCAGCTGCTCTCTGTCTGTCTATTCACCATCACTATATACATCCCTCTATCATCCAGCTGCTCTCTCTCTGTCTATTCACCATCACTATACATCCCTCTATCATCCAGCTGCTCTCTCTCTCTCTGTCTATTCACCATCACTATATACATCCCTCTATTATCCAGCTGCTCTCTCTCTCTCTCTGTCTATTCACCATCACTATATACATCCCTCTATTATCCAGCTGCTCTCTCTCTGTCTATTCACCATCACTATATACATCCCTCTATCATCCAGCTGCTCTCTCTCTGTCTATTCACCATCACTATACATCCCTCTATTATCCAGCTGCTCTCTCTCTGTCTATTCACCATCACTATATACATCCCTCTATTATCCAGCTGCTCTCTCTCTGTCTATTCACCATCACCATACATCCCTCTATTATCCAGCTGCTCTCTCTCTGTCTATTCACCATCACTATATACATCCCTCTATCATCCAGCTGCTCTCTCTCTGTCTATTCACCATCACTATATACATCCCTCTATTATCCAGCTGCTCTCTCTCTCTCTCTCTATCTATTCACCATCACTATATACATCCCTCTATTATCCAGCTGCTCTCTCTCTCTCTATCTATTCACCATCACTATATACATCCCTCTATTATCCAGCTGCTCTCTCTCTCTCTCTATCTATTCACCATCACTATATACATCCCTCTATCATACAGCTGCTCTCTCTGTCTATTCACCATCACTATATACATCCCTCTATTATCCAGCTGCTCTCTCTGTCTATTCACCATCACAATATACATCCCTCTATCATCCAGCTGCTCTCTGTCTATTTACCATAACTATATACATCCCTCTATTATCCAGCTGCTCTCTCTGTCTATTCACCATCACTATATACATCCCTCTATCATCCAGCTGCTCTCTCTGTCTATTCACCATAACTATATATATCCCTCTATTATCCAGCTGCTCTCTCTGTCTATTCACCATCAATATATACATCCCTCTATCATCCAGCTGCTCTCTCTCTGTCTATTCACCATCACTATACATCCCTCTATTATCCAGCTGCTCTCTCTCTGTCTATTCAAAATCACTATATACATCCCTCTATCATCCAGCTGCTCTCTCTCTCTCTATTCACCATCATTATATACACCCCTCTATTATCCAGCTGCTCTCTCTCTGTGTCTATTCACCATCACTATATACATCCCTCTATCATCCAGCTGCTTTCTCTCTGTCTATTCACCATCACTATACATCCCTCTATTAGCCAGCTGCTCTCTCTCTCTGTCTATTCACCATCATTATATACATCCCTCTATTATCCAGCTGCTCTCTCTCTCTGTCTATTCACCATCATTATATACATCCCTCTATTATCCAGCTGCTCTCTCTCTGTCTATTCACCATCATTATATACATCCCTCTATCATCCAACTGCTCTCTCTCTGTCTATTCACCATCACTATATACATCCCTCTATCATCCAGCTGCTCTCTCTCTGTCTATTCACCATCACTATACATCCCTCTATCATCCAGCTGCTCTCTCTCTCTCTGTCTATTCACCATCACTATATACATCCCTCTATTATCCAGCTGCTCTCTCTCTCTCTGTCTATTCACCATCACTATATACATCCCTCTATTATCCAGCTGCTCTCTCTCTGTCTATTCACCATCACTATATACATCCCTCTATCATCCAGCTGCTCTCTCTCTCTATTCACCATCACTATACATCCCTCTATTATCCAGCTGCTCTCTCTCTGTCTATTCACCATCACTATATACATCCCTCTATTATCCAGCTGCTCTCTCTCTGTCTATTCACCATCACCATACATCCCTCTATTATCCAGCTGCTCTCTCTCTGTCTATTCACCATCACTATATACATCCCTCTATCATCCAGCTGCTCTCTCTCTGTCTATTCACCATCACTATATACATCCCTCTATTATCCAGCTGCTCTCTCTCTCTTTCTCTATCTATTCACCATCACTATATACATCCCTCTATTATCCAGCTGCTCTCTCTCTCTCTATCTATTCACCATCACTATATACATCCCTCTATTATCCAGCTGCTCTCTCTCTCTCTCTATCTATTCACCATCACTATATACATCCCTCTATCATACAGCTGCTCTCTCTGTCTATTCACCATCACTATATACATCCCTCTATTATCCAGCTGCTCTCTCTGTCTATTCACCATCACAATATACATCCCTCTATCATCCAGCTGCTCTCTGTCTATTTACCATAACTATATACATCCCTCTATTATCCAGCTGCTCTCTCTGTCTATTCACCATCACTATATACATCCCTCTATCATCCAGCTGCTCTCTCTGTCTATTCACCATAACTATATATATCCCTCTATTATCCAGCTGCTCTCTCTGTCTATTCACCATCAATATATACATCCCTCTATCATCCAGCTGCTCTCTCTCTCTCTGTCTATTCACCATCACTATACATCCCTCTATTATCCAGCTGCTCTCTCTCTGTCTATTCAAAATCACTATATACATCCCTCTATCATCCAGCTGCTCTCTCTCTCTGTCTATTCACCATCATTATATACACCCCTCTATTATCCAGCTGCTCTCTCTCTGTGTCTATTCACCATCACTATATACATCCCTCTATCATCCAGCTGCTTTCTCTCTGTCTATTCACCATCACTATACATCCCTCTATTAGCCAGCTGCTCTCTCTCTCTGTCTATTCACCATCATTATATACATCCCTCTATTATCCAGCTGCTCTCTCTCTCTGTCTATTCACCATCATTATATACATCCCTCTATTATCCAGCTGCTCTCTCTCTGTCTATTCACCATCATTATATACATCCCTCTATCATCCAACTGCTCTCTCTCTGTCTATTCACCATCACTATATACATCCCTCTATTATCCAGCTGCTCTCTCTGTCTATTCACCATAACTATATACATCACTCAATCATCCAGCTGCTCTCTCTCTGTCTATTCACCATCACTTTATACATCCCTCTATTATCCAGCTGCTCTCTCTCTGTCTATTCACCATAACTATATACATCCCTCTATCATCCAGCTGCTCTCTCTCTGTTTATTCACCATCACTATATAAATCGCTCTATTATCCAGCTGCTTTCTCTCTCTGTCTATTCACCATCACTATATACATCCCTCTATTATCCAGCTGCTCTCTCTCTGTCTATTCACCATCACTATATACATCCCTCTATCATCCAGCTGCTCTCTCTCTGTCCAGTCACCATCACTATACATCCCTCTATTATCCAGCTGCTCTCTCTCTGTCTATTCACCATCACTATATACATCCCTCTATTATCCAGCTGCTCTCTCTCTGTCTATTCACCATCACTATACATCCCTCTATTATCCAGCTGCTCTCTCTCTGTCTATTCACCATAACTATATACATCCCTCTATCATCCAGCTGCTCTCTCTCTGTTTATTCACCATCACTATATAAATCGCTCTATTATCCAGCTGCTTTCTCTCTCTGTCTATTCACCATCACTATATACATCCCTCTATTATCCAGCTGCTCTCTCTCTGTCTATTCACCATCACTATATACATCCCTCTATCATCCAGCTGCTCTCTCTCTGTCCAGTCACCATCACTATACATCCCTCTATTATCCAGCTGCTCTCTCTCTGTCTATTCACCATCACTATATACATCCCTCTATTATCCAGCTGCTCTCTCTCTGTCTATTCACCATCACTATACATCCCTCTATTATCCAGCTGCTCTCTCTCTGTCTATTCACCATAACTATATACATCCCTCTATCATTCAGCTGCTCTCTCCCTATCCCATTTGTCCTTTTCTCACTTTTCCCACTTATTTTTTACTCTTTGGTTCCTTGCACACACACACACACACACACACACACACACACACACACACACACACACACACACACACACACACACACACACACACACACACACACACACACACACACACACACACACACACACACACACACACACACACACACACACACACACACACACACACACACACACACACACACACACACACACACACACACACACACACACACACACACACACACACACTACATCAGATCTCAGTCTGTTTGTGTCTCTATTGTAGGCTTGAATGGCAGAGCAGCCTCTCCAGCAGCTGCTAACAGTGTTCCCAGTGCCACATCTTTAGACTGGGTCCCTAATGATCTCAAGAAAATGTTTGTTTCTGTGCATGTGTGTATGTGTGTGTGCGTGTATGTTTGTGATTGTGTATGTTTGCGTAAGTAAGTCAAAGTCTACACACAATGATCAATGTTTTCAATCCATACATTATTAAGGATACCAGATATGAAAAGTTCACTAAGATGCTAAATATAATTTATATCCTATACAGACAGGGCGAAAGAGGGAGCACAAGAGAGAGAGAGAGGTCATAATTCCATCACCTTGACAGATGTGCCAATCACTGGTTCATGCTTGTTTAACATGGCAGTTAGAGCTGTGCAAGACGTGTTGATTTAGTGTGTGTGTGTGTGTGTGTGTGTGTGTGTGTGTGTGTGTGTGTGTGTGTGTGTGTGTGTGTGTGTGTGTGTGTGTGTGTGTATACGTGCGTGCACGGGTCTGTGCGTTTCAGTACAAAAATCCAGGGGTCCGGCATGCAGTGATGTCATACGTGGTAATCTGTGTGATGGAATGGAGATGATGGAAATCTGAACTGAAAGCAGACATCACAAGACCACAGTTATAAATCACACAGACACACACACACACACGCACGCACGCACACACACACACACGCACACACACACACACATACACACACACACACACACACATCCTCTCACAAACACACATGCACACATGCACACACACATATACTCACACACGCACATGTGCACACATGCACACATGCACATTTACACATATACTCACACACGCACACATGCACACGTGCACACACAGCATGCTCAAAGTACATGTACATCTCAATGACTCATGTTATTGATAGGGCAAAAAGAAACATGTAGCCACTTTCATAAGCAAACCCTGTGTTCCCTAATCAATGCAACATTCTCACTCGGAAATAAACAATGTGTCAGAGTCAGGACTTGCTTTTAAAATATTTTTCTCTCACAGTAAACCTTTGAGATGTTATTCTATCTACACTCTTAAAATGGTTCCAGAAGGGTTCTGTCCCCATGGAATAACCCTTTGTGTTTCTAGGTAGAGCTCTTTAGGGGTCCATAGAACTGTCTGTGGAAAGGATTCTACACAGAACTCAAAAGGGTTCCACATGGAATTCAAAAGGGTTTTACCTGGAACCAAAAATAGTTATTTAAAGAGTCCTCCTATGGGGACAGCTGAACAACTTTTAGGTTCTAGATAGCACCCTTTTTTTGTAAGAGTGTAGTCACTGTTCCATTCCTGACATTTCCCAGACTGTTGTTCCCCAGCTGCTTTACTGTTTATACAGTTTAACAAACATCTTGTAGCCTGTCCTATTCTGTGTGACTTTTTATGCTTCACTCTGACTATTCTATTGAGTATGCTTTGTCTGCCCCTATAGTGTTTGTGTTAACCAGCTACAATGCAGTACGCTTCAAATAGACATCTGCTTAATGGAATAATGCATTGTGTGGAACAATGTCAGTAGGTTGAGGAACCACCATGACATGGGGGCTAGCTGTCGGCATGCTTCCAACGGTACCAGAGGTCAAAGCTGGGAAGTGTTTCGTTTCCCCACTATCTTCTCAAGGAGAATCAGATGAATGGCAGTGGGGGAACTGCATCTAATTACTGGGAGCAGGAAGGAAAACACACACACACACATATACACGCACACACACACAGATACACACACAGTACATGTACACGTACACTATCGTTAAAAGTGCTACTTTTTGCACCGGGAGCTCCCACTCCTCTTTCTATTCTGTTTAGAGCCAGATTGTGCCGTTCTGTGAAGGGAGTAGTACACAGCGCTGTACGAGATCTTCAGTTTCCTGGCAGTTTCTTGCATGGAATAGCCTTCATTTCTCAGAATAAGAATAGACTGACGAGTTTCAGAAGAAAGTCCTTTGTTTCTGGACATTTTGAACCTGTAATCGAATCCACAAATGCTGATGCTCCACATACTCAACTAGTCTAAAGAAGGCCAGTTATATTGCTTCTTTAATCAGGACAACAGTTTTCAGCTGTGCTAATATAATTGCAAAAGTGTTTTCTAGTGACCAATTAGCCTTTTAAAATGATGAACTTGGATTAGCTAACACAATGTGCCATTGGAACACAGGAGTGATGGTTGCTGATAATGGGCCTCTGTACGCCTATGTAGATAATCCATTAAAAATCTGTTGTTTCCAGCAACAATAGTCATTTACAACATTAACAATATCTACACTGAATTTCTGATCAATTTGATATTATTTTAAAGGACAACAAAATGTGCTTTTCTTTCAAAAACAAGGACATTTCTAAGTGAGCCCAAACTTTTGAATGGTAGTGTATAGAGTACAGTACAGTACACACACACTAATCCCTAGTTTGCAGATCTCGCCTTACTGTTATGTTATTGTGTTTAGAGGTAGGTGAAGAAGTCAAGCGCAGGAGAGCAGAGTTTTCCAAGTAAAGTCTTTTAATAGGCAAGTCCAACACAATAAGGTCAGGTACAATACCAAATGAACGCCCTCGACAAAAGAGATCACAGTTACTCACGGAAGGAGGAAGAACAACGCTCCTTAAACTTATACACACGGTATAATAAGTGAAAATAACTAAGGCACAACCTCAATGAGCAACATCACATGAATAATCCCGCACAAACCTAAGCAGGCAACAGGGGTAATTATACTCACAGAAATGAAAGCAACTGAAACCAGGTGTGACTGAACCAAAGACAAAACCAACGGAAAAGGAATAATGGATCGGTGATGACTAGTATGCCGGCGACACCGACCGCCGAGCACCGCCCGAACAAGGAGAGGAACCGCCTTCCGTGGAAGTCGTGACACTTACACATAAGCTGTTAACCTCTAACCTCAAGCTCCACTTAACATCAAACCGTCATCTCTGAAACCCCCAAGAGCTTCCTGATTGGCCAGAAGAGACCACAGATCAGAAGTCTTCAGCTCTTAGATGTCCTTATCGTTCCACTTGTGGTCAACCAGCAAGGCCATTGAACTTTCTCTGTGTCATTAGCACACCAGTGACTCACTAATCAGAAGACTGGTCAGTCTGCAAATCCCATTGGAACAAACAAATGGTCCACAAACTCCCCATCACCCCCTTAACTATCCCACACCACCTCAACCCCCATATCCCCCACTGCCCCCAGCCTCTCATTCATTAAGCCCATGCTAGATATTGACAAGGTGGTGTGTCTGTTTTCTAACAGATTTCCATTGATTGGTCAAGCCCTTTTGGCTGTTTGTATGGATAAGGGGTGTGTGTTTTTGTTTTACTATTTTCTGGGGACCTGAAGTAATCACAAGGAGAGTAAAACAAGGGCAATTCTAACAAGTGGGAACCTGTTGCTGGTCCCTACAAGGGAAAAGGCTATTTTAGGCGTAGGGGTTAGGTTTAGGGTCAGGTTGCCTATTAGGGCTAAGGTTAGGTTAGGGGTTAGGATTTGGGGTTAAGGTTTGGGTTAAGGTTAGATTAAGGGTTACATTTAGGGTTAGGGGCTAGGGAAAACAGGATTTTGAATGGTCCCCAGAAGGATCGTAAAACAAACGTGTGTTGCAGAGTAAATTGAGTATTTATAAGGGGCGGGACCCTTCCGGTAAACGGGAATTGGATTGGAAATTCCCTGGGACTGGAATTGGACCAGAGAACAGAGAGGAGCCTGCCCTGTAAGTCTGTGACAGTGACATTAACATTGACTCTTCTGAGA
Organism: Oncorhynchus masou masou; assembly: GCF_036934945.1. Lineage (NCBI taxonomy): Eukaryota > Metazoa > Chordata > Actinopteri > Salmoniformes > Salmonidae > Oncorhynchus > Oncorhynchus masou. The sequence goes on from NC_088214.1 coordinate 15,274,007, forward strand.
AGAAGGGAAGTGAGGTTGATTATAATAAAGGAATAAAGGAGGGATCGACCGGCAGGAGGAGGAGGAGAGGAGGCATCTATCCCCAGAGGAGGGAGCGACAGCCTCGTCAATGAGCGGAACTTGATGAGCTAGGGTTTAGAAGGTCAAAGGTCATAGCCTATCAGTTCCATTAAGCTCATAACAGATGTGTTTCTATTGGCTCATAGGAGGCACGCTGCTGAATGCTAGATGAGGTGAGAGATTGCTTTTTCAAATGAGGAAAAGAAAATGCATCATAAACAAGTGTTTCCACTAAATTTCTCTGGAGGGGTGAAAGGTCCTCTAAGGCAACAATGTGGGTGGTAGGCTACACAGGTGACAGAGCTTGGCACCCCACCTCAGTATTGGCAGGGAAAACACTGCTGTAAACACAGCACTTAGGGGAAGTAACAACTGTTTAGGAAGTAACAACTGTTACTGTACAGGTTTATCTTCTGGAAACACAATCACTGTAGAACAGTGTATCAATCAAAACAAGCACAACTCGGACAGCAACACGCAAGCACACACACACACACACACACACACACACACACACACACACACACACACACACACACACACACACACACACACACACACACACACACACACACACACACACACACACACACACACACACACACACACACACACAGAGCGACCACACAAGCTGTGTTACCCTCTGCTTACTGAAAGAGATTATGTGTTCACTCTGTGTGTGCTGAGTCAGACTGTAATGTAGTATTTTTATGACAAATACCCACCACAAATACTCAATCTAACATTCTCTCTCTCACTTCCTCTTGAATTTTCCCATTCTTCTCTCTTTCTCTGTATTTTTCTCTCCCTCAATGTTTTTCAAACCCTCACTCATGCCCTCTACCTCAATCGCTCTCTTTTTCTCTTTCCCCGAGTCCGTTATTGTCTGTCTTTTACTAGTTCTGCTCTGAGTGGTGCTGTGGGGTGGTGTGTCCATGACACTGTCTCTGGAGCGTTCTTTAACCACACAGAAACAGACACACACACACACACACCACATCTGAGTCTGATGAGAGACGGCATGATGTGGACCATGCATGTAATGTGATTGACATAGCTGGGCTCACTTTTCAAATTCAATCAGGAACTTTGATAACTGATGGAAATTTGAGACAGGAAACGCTTTGATAGGAAAACTCAACCCGCGTGAGAGTGTGTGCGTGTATGTGTGTGTATTTGTGTGTGCATGTGTATTTGTGTTTGGTTGGAGCAACAGTGAAGTTGGCTTTCAGAGGGAGCCATGGATTCGATTAGAATAGGAGACACACAACCCAACTAGAACGCTATCTAAGATTTGATTGGTAATGGATGACATGAGTTCCCCTGATAATGTAAATGTCTCAGCCCCATCCGGACAAACACACACAACACACGATCACACACTCACACATCGCACAATCACACAATCATATCACACATAAACAGGCGTGCCATTCACCCATTTATTTAGAAGGGGCTTGAAGTACTAATGATGAAGGGGGGCTGTAAATTATATGTATATTTTTCTGCATAGGTTATCTTTTTTTTGTGTGTGTTTGTTTTGAATTTGACCCCTTTTTCTCCCCAATTTCGTGGTATCCAATTGTTTTTTAGTAGCTACTACTCATCGCTACAACTCCCGTACGGGCTCGGGAGAAATGAAGGTTGAAAGTCATGCGTCCTCCAATACTCAACCCAACCAAGCCACACTGCTTCTTAACACAGCGCCATCCAACCCGGAAGCCAGCCACACCAATGTGTCGGAGGAAACACCGTGCACCTGGCAACCTTGGTTAGCGCGCACTGCGCCCGGCCCACCACAGGAGTCGCTGGTGCGCATAGGTTATCTAAACATACTTCTGTACCTGTTCAATTCTAATTTTAATAAATTATGCATGTTTATCCTGTAGCCCTTTACACTTGTATCGTAAACGGCACTGATAAAAGCCTAAATTGGATCACGGTGTCACGCCCTGACCTTACAGAGCTTGTTTATCTCTCTATCTGGTTAGATCAGGGTGTGATTTGGGTGGGCATTCTAGTTTTCATATTTTTTTGTTGGCCGGGTATGGTTCCCAATCAGAGGCAGCTGTCTATCGTTGTCTCTGATTGGGAATCAATCATACTTAGGCAGCCTGAAGGAGAAGCGGACCAAAATGCAGCGTGGTGGTTATTCACAAAACAATAAATGTGCGAAAACCTAAACAGTCCTATCTGGTGCAAACACAGAGATAGGAACAATCACCCACAAACACACAGTGAAACCCAGGCTACCTAAATATGGTTCCCAATCAGAGACAATGACTAACACCTGCCTCTGATTGAGAACCATATCAGGCCAGACATAGAAATAGACAAACAAGACATCCATACAAACAAACAAGACATACAAATCAAACTATGGTCAGGGTGTGACACTGAGTTTGTGGGATCTTGTTTTTGCACAGTTGCTGTAGAGCACTGCAGAACTTTACGTTTGTTTGTATTTTGTTGTTTGTCGGCGTTTCAGTATTAATGTATCATGAACACTTTCCACGATGCGCTTTGGCCTCACTCAGTCAACGACGGACGTGACACATGGTGGCTGTACAGTAACATCTTATACATGTCATACTTCACAGCGCCGTGTGGAGTTTGACTGACAGACGGTCCTAACTTGAGCACCTCGTGCGACAAGATGTCGCCCTCCACCCCCCCCCCCGCTGATTGGAAAACACTTGCATTGTTTTTGTTTTCTGATTGAGGGAAATGCTATAAATTAAGAGAACTTTGAAAGATGAGACGTTGAGGATTATGATCAATACCGTTTTGATGTCATATAAGCAAGCCAAATACCTGTGATTCCAAATGTGCTCTTCACATTTCCATATCATAAAACTCATGTCATATACAGTGTCAATGTTTATTATCTGTATGTGTGATGTACATTAATGATCTGTATGTGTGATGTACATTAATGATCTCTATATGTGATGTACATTAATGATCTGTACGTGTGATGTACATTGATGACCACTATGAAATAATATAATGAAAACTATGTTTGTCTATTGTGAAGAAAATTTGCTGCGCCACAAAATTATGATCTGTTTGAATTTCCTTGTGAAAGCACTGTAATATCATATTTTATAAATTAGCTAGTCATGCTGGCAATAGAACAAGCTTTCAAATGATGCCCTCCTGACTCAGATTGCGATTTATAATGGACCATTTTTGGATTGCATAAACAACAACAATAATTGTGTGATGGCGGGGATGCAGGGTTGTGTTCCAAACAACACAACTAAGAGAGCTCAAAAAATAACCTCATCGTTGAAGACTCTTCTTTGAGTCATAAAATTGCATTGAAATGATTTTTAAATTGTGCACACTTTGGAGAGGTGTGAGGCCACTCAAACCCTTGTAATGTGTTTGTCTTATGTTGCATGTACCCCGCATGTTCCAGGAATATTCACATCATGTTACTAAATGTATCCAGAGTATTTTCACATTTCGTTATCTAAAAATGCGGGAAAAAGTCCACTAAATGTAAAATGCACATCAAATGAACAGTGTAATGTTTGGATTCAGTCTTGTGTCAGGTGACCTGTTGTGTCCTCACCTTTGGCCTAATCATTTTCCCATAATCTCTAAAATGTTCCCTTTCAATTGCTGGCAGCCTTTTTCTTTTCATATTATGTTTATAAGAAACATTCCAAAATAGCGCTGACAGATATTTTTATAAACAATTATGATAAAGTTTAGAAATGAATTAATCTAAATTAATTCATCTGAAAAATAAAAAAAATAAAAACCCTAACCCCACAAAAATACAATCACATGCATTCTGCCTCACGAGAGTGTTTTGGGTGTAGATGTTTGTGGTCAACATCATACACTGGGGGAACAGTGTGGCCTGCCCCTGTGGGTAGTGTCATCTCATGTAGTTAGCCCCGTTATCATATGGCTACGTTCGCCTCCAGCACAGCCAATTGATTCATTACACAATGGCTATTGGCTACATTCGCCTCCAGCACAGCCAATTGATTCATTACACAATGGCTATTGGCTACATTCGCCTCCAGCACAGCCAATTGATTCATTACACAATGGCTATTGGCTACATTCGCCTCCAGCACAGCCAATTGATTCATTACACAATGGCTATTGGCTACATTCGCCTCCAGCACAGCCAATTGATTCATTACACAATGGCTATTGGCTACATTCGCTTCCAGCACAGCCAATTGATTCATTACACAATGGCTATTGGCTACATTCGCCTCCAGCACAGCCAATTGATTCATTACACAATGGCTATTGGCTACATTCGCCTCCAGCACAGCCAATTGATTCATTACACAATGGCTATTGGCATCATGTGAAAAGGTCACACTGCTCTATGGAGAACACTTAAAAGACCACTAGTGACTGATGGATCTGTCATAGATATTAAACACACAAACACGCACTCGAATACACACACAGGCAAACAAAAACACACATGAGCACACACACAAACAAAAACACGCATACAAACACGCATACACACAATCATGCACGCACGAAACACAACGTGAACAAACACACACGTGTGCCCTCGCACATACACACACGCACACACTCCCAGGGGTCTGTGTAGTAATTGGTATGCTCTCTCATCCTGTCAGGTCTGGGTTTGGTTGTCCCCTAATGTGGAGCATAGGACAGTAAAACAACACCAGAGACCAGTCAGCTAAAGATCCTCTGTGACCCCTGATCTGTGAACCCTGATTTGTGACCCCTGATCTGTGACCCCTGATCTGTGATCACAGATGGGTCAGTGTGTGTGTGTGTGTGTGTGTGTGTGTTTTGTGTGTGTGTGCAAGGAACCATAGAGTAAAAAATAAGTGGGAAAAGGAAAAATGGGATAGAGAGAGAGAGAGCAGCTGGATAATAGAGGGATGTATATAGTGATGGTGAATCGGCAGAGAGAGAGCAGCTGGATGATAGAGGGACGTATATAGTGATGGTGAATAGACAGAGAGAGAGCAGCTGGATGATAGAGGGATGTATATAGTGATGGTAAATAGACAGAGAGAGCAGCTGGATGATAGAGGGATGTATATAGTGATGGTGAATAGACAGACAGAGAGCAGTGGATAATAGAGGGATGTATATAGTGATGGTGAATAGACAGAGAGAGAGCAGCTGGATGATAGAGGGACGTATATAGTGATGGTGAATAGACAGAGAGAGAGCAGCTGGATGATAGAGGGATGTATATAGTGATGGTAAATAGACAGAGAGAGCAGCTGGATGATAGAGGGATGTATATAGTGATGGTGAATAGACAGAGAGAGAGCAGCTGGATAATAGAGGGATGTATATAGTGATGGTGAATAGACAGAGAGAGAGCAGCTGGATAATAGAGGGATGTATATAGTGATGGTGAATATACAGAGAGAGAGAGAGCAGCTGGATGATAGAGGGATGTATATAGTGATGGTGAATAGACAGAGTGAGAGCAGCTGAATGATAGAGGGATATGTAGAGTTATGGTGAATAGACAGAGAGAGAGCAGCTGGATGATAGAGGGATGTATATAGTGATGGTGAATAGACAGAGTGAGAGCAGCTGAATGATAGAGGGATATGTAGAGTTATGGTGAATAGACAGAGAGAGAGCAGCTGGATGATAGAGGGATGTGTATAGTTATGGTGAATAGACAGAGAGAGAACAGCTGGATAATAGAGGGATGTATATAGTGATGGTGAATAGACAGAGAGAGAGAGAGAGAGAGAGCAGCTGGATAAAGAGGGATGTATATAGTTATAGTGAATAGACAGAGAGAGAGCAGCTGTATGATAGAGGGATGTATATAGTGATGGTGAATAGACAGAGAGAGAGCAGTGGATAATAGAGGGATGTATATAGTGATGGTGAATAGAGAGAGAGAGAGCAGTGGATAATAGAGGGATGTATATAGTGATGGTGAATAGACAGAGAAAGAGCAGTGGATAATAGAGGGATGTATATAGTGATGGTGAATAGACAGAGAGAGAGCAGTGGATAATAGAGGGATGTATATAGTGATGGTGAATAGACAGAGAGAGAGCAGTGGATAATAGAGGGATGTATATAGTGATGGTGAATAGACAGACAGAGAGCAGCTGGATACGTGCATATAGAGAAAGATGGTAATTAAATCTAATGGCAGTAACATAGACTGACAGCGGTGAGGGCCAGTGCATTAAGGGGTTTAACATAGGCCAGGAGTCACTGACTTCTCCTCTCTCACAAGACTACATTATCCTACTGAAGGGAATACACACACACACACGCACGCACGCACACACACACACACACACACACACACACACACACACACACACACACACACACACACACACACACACACACACACACACACACACACACACACACACACACACACACACACACACACACACACACAGAGTATAGAAACTATGACACCTTGGTTGATGGTTTTCACCATTTGTGAGAACATTATTTTGGAAGCTATATGCTGATGCCACCAGTCTGTTTGACTTGTGGTATCAGGTTATTTTGTACTTTCAGAACAGGCATGGTAGGAATCCTTAATGAATGGTGGGATTAATGTGGAGAGGAATACATGAGAATGTTGGAGCTGTCAGACTCCTCCCCTCTATGACAATAAGACCAAAAGAAGAGGAGAGAGGAGGATCCTGACCAAATATGAAAATATGAATTAAAAGTTATGGGAATAGAGTAGAGGAACCGGTCCAGATGTGGAATCGAAGAGTAAAAAGCAGCAAATATGAAATGTTATCTTACTCACTAACCAGGTTTCCATCAAACCTTTTTATACGAGTGATGTACGTGTTAGGCTCGATGGAAACAGAAATGTTTTCGGTAAAGGTGGGATCTTTTTGTGTCAATAAAATGAAATATGCCCCAAAATAATAATACCACATTTCCTCCCCAATTCCGTGGTATCCAATTGGTAGTTACAGTCTTGTTTCCACTCTGCACCTCCCGCACAGACTCGGGAGAGGCGGAGTTTGAGAGCCATGCATCCTCCGAAACACAACCTAACCAAGCCCCACTGCTTCTTCACACACTGCCCACTTAACCCAGAAGCCAGCCACACCAGTGTATAAGAGGAAACACAGAACACCTGGCGACCATGTCAATGTGCACTGCCCCCAGCCCCCCACAGGAGTCGCTAGTGCGCGATGGGACAAGGACATCCCTGCAGGCCAAACCCTACCCTAAAATGGACGACACCTGGCCAATTGTGCTACACCCGGTGGGTCTCCCGATCGCTGCCGGCTGTGACAGAGCGTGGACTCGAACCCAGAAGCTCTAGTGGCACAGCTAATACTGTGAAGCAGTGTCTTAGACCACAGTGCCACTCAGGAGGCCGATGTAAACACTTTTATTTAAAAAAATGTAATATAGTGAGGAGAACAAGTATTTGATACACTGCCGATTTTGCAGGTTTTCCTACTTACAAAGCATGTAGAGGTCTGTAATTTTTATCATAGGTACACTTCAACTGTGAGAGACGGAATCTAAACAAAAATCCAGAAAATCACATTGTATGATTTTTAAGTAATTCATTTGCATTTTTTGCATGACATAAGTGTTTGATACATCAGACAAGCAGAACTTAATATTTGGTTCAGAAACCTTTGTTTGCAATTACAGAGATCATACGTTTCCTGTAGTTCTTGACCAGGTTTGCACACACTGCAGCAGGGATTTTGGCCCACTCCTCCATACAGACCTTCTCCAGATCCTTCAGGTTTAAGGGCTGTCGCTGGGCAATACGGACTCTCAGCTCCCTCCAAAGATTTTCTATTGGGTTCAAGTCTGGCTAGGCCACTCCAGGACCTTGAGATGCTTCTTACGGAGCCACTCCTTAGTTGCCCTGGCTGTGTGTTTCAGGTCATTGTCATGCTGGAAGACCCAGCCACGACCCATCTTCAATGCTCTTACTGTGGGAAGGAGGTTGTTGACCAAGATCACGCGATACATGGCCCCATCCATCCTCCCCTCAATACGTTGCAGTCATCCTGTCCCCTTTGCAGAAAAACATCCCCAAAGAATGATGTTTCCACCTCCATGCTTCATGGTTGGGATGGTGTTCTTGGGGTTGTACTCATCCTTCTTCTTCCTCCAAACACGGCGAGTGGAGTTTAGACCAAAAAGCTCTATTTTTGTCTCATCAGACCACATGACATTCTCCCATTCCTGCAGACGGGCCTGGACATGCGCTGGCTTGAGCAGGGGGACATTGCGTGCACTGCAGGATTTTAATCCATGACGGCGTAGTGTGTTACTAATGGTTTTCTTTGAGACTGTGGTCCCAGCTCTCTTCAGGTCATTGACCAGGTCCTGCCATGTAGTTCTGGGCTGATCCCTCACCTTCCTCATGATCATTGATGCCCCACGAGGTGGGATCTTGCAAGGAGCCCCAGACCGAGGGTGATTGACAGTCATCTTGAACTTCTTCCATTTTCTAATAATTGCGCCAACAGTTGTTGCCTTCTCACCAAGCTGCTTGCTTATTGTCCTGTAGCCCATCCCAGCCTTGTGCAGGTCTACAATTTTATCCCTGATGTCCTTACATAGCTCTCTGGTCTTGGCCATTGTGGAGAGGTTGGAGTCTGTTTGATTGAGTGTGTGGACAGGTGTCTTTTATACAGGTAACGAGTTCAAACAGGTGCAGTTAATACAGGTAATGAGTGGAGAACAGGAGGGATTCTTAATGAAAAAGTAACCCGTCTCTGATTACCGGAACTCTTACTGGTTGGTAGGTGATCAAATACTTATGTCATGCAATTAAATGCTAATGTCACGGTTTTCTAATGGTGAAGGAGAGTCGGACCAAACTGCAGCGCGTATATTGTGATCCATGTTTATTTACACAACGTAACACGAATCCAAAACACAAACTCTACAAAACAATAAACGTAGTGAAAACCGAAACAGCCTTAACTAGTGCAAACTAACACAGACTAAGGACATCAAGACACTCAGGACAATCACCCACGACAAACTCAAAGAATATGGCTGCCTAAATATGGTTCCCAATCAGAGACAACGATAAGCACCTGCCTCTGATTGAGAACCACTCCAGACAGCCATAGACTTTGCTAGATAACCCCACTAGCTACAATCCCAAATACATACACACCAAAACCCCAAGACAAAACACACCACAATACAAAAACTCCATGCCACACCCTGGCCTGACCCAATACATGAAGAAAAACACAAAATACTTAGACCAGGGTGTGACAGCTAATTAATTACTTAAAAATCATACAATGTGATTTTCTGGATTTTTGTTTTAGATTCCGTCTTTCACAGTTGAAGTGTACCTATGATAAAAATTACAGACTGTTACATGCTTTGTACGTAGGAAAACCTGCAAAATCGGCAGTGTATCAAATACTGTAATTATCATATGGAAGTAATTTTGGAGTCACATGATGACATGTTGTATGTTCCTCCCATTACAACTTTTGGGGAAAACTTTCAGTTTATTAAGCTACAGATGAAATAAGTTCAAATTAACTTCACAGGGTGGTCAAAATATAAGGTCAGGAGGTTGACACTCCTTTCCACATAAAAATGATCTCGCTCCTTTATCCATAATAATCTCATCTTGTAGGCTATACACACACTCTATCTGCGTGCTGGCACACATGCTATATAACACAACCATTTTTTGAGAGAAAATAAAAAATGCAATGGAAACCCATTTAACTAGCATTTTTTATTCGGTAAATGGGAATCTAACTGCAAAATGTATTTGTATGTGCATTACGTCATCACAAACAGCTTTTTATCCGCAACAAGTACATTTTATGGAAACATCTCTGGTGGGAAAATGCGCATTTAGTTTTTGATGCAGATGTTAGAATATTTGCATGAAAATCTGTCACCAATTGGATGGAACAATCTAGAAGAAAAAGAAACACACACCTATTTAGGCGAGGTGCTGACTAGCGGAGTAGAAAACTTGAAAATAATAGAGAGCCGCACACTCTAGGAGCTCAGATGCAAAAATGTAATTACCAACGTTTCGACAGCCAAGCTGTCTTCATCAGAGTATAATCACAAACACTGTGGGATGACTCGTTTATATAGTGTCAAAAGACACAGGTGTCTGTAATCATGGCCAAGAGTGGCCTAATATCATTGGTTAATTATCAAATATTAAAATGGCATACAAAGAACAGCATACAAACAACAAATGGATCGCATACGATCATAATGTCATTTTAGACTACACAAGCTTACAAACAATTACAATGGCAAAATCACAATAATCACAAGAATGGCTTCAGATCAAAGTCTACGTTGAGACCGAAGGGAACAAGGGTCTTTAAGTTAAAGATCCAGACAGCCTCTCGTTTTAACAATAAATTATCAAGGTCACCCCCTCTCCTAGGGAGGGTGACATGTTCAATGCCAATAGGATGGAAACCTAGCTACTGTTTCCTAGCTACCTAGCTATTGTTACCTAGTTACGTAGCTACTGTTACCTAGCTACCTAGCTAATGAGCTGTGTTGGGGGAAAATAAAGATAGAAGCCGCTGAGTAGCCGATGAGAAGACTTTAAGAAGCTAGTAGCCCATTTTACATGCTATAAATAATGCACTATATTATAACATACAACATAGACATAGCTTTATAACTCATCCTACATGTAACCCCATTCACTGAGCATTATACACAGACTGTAAATGGCGTAATAAGCAGCGCTGCACTGCATGGTGCCTCATATGATATGCTCACACACTTCTCCATCGGTATTCACAGGGAAGTGTTAGAGATGTTTCTTTAATGGGGCATTAGCATAGATAGCCCTGGGAGAAGTGTGTCACCTGCATCTACACACACTCACACACACACACACACACACACACACACACACACACACACACACACACACACACACACACACACACACACACACACACACACACACACACACACACACACACACACACACACACACACACACACACACACACACACACACACACACACACACACACACACACACACACACACACACACACACACACACACACACACACACACACACACACACACTTACCAGACTCAACACCACAGCATTGCTGTTTCAAACATGTGTAGAATAAATTCTCCGGCATGAGCTCTGTCTCCTGCTGTCTTGTCATTCTTCTAATCCAAATTTGCGCTGACTGATCAACAGAGTGTCAAGTTACTTTTCAGTGTGTTCTCATAAAATCTGAAGTCGCCATGCAAAAGTAAAAAGTAGTTAGAGAGCTGCACATGGTATACTATGCAACAATTTTGGCTGATAATTTTAGAAAGAGAGGGTCCAGTTTCGGTCACGCAGTAGCACAAGCTCAGAAGATAGATGGGGGGGCAATCAATTCACATATGGTATCAAGGGCACAGTTGGGGGCAGAGGGAGGTATATAGCAAGCGGCAACATTGAGAGACTTGTTTCTTAAAATGTATATTTTTAGAAGTAGATGCTTGAATTGTAGTGTACAGACAAAGGTAAGGTAGGATGTGAGTACATTGGAGGTAAACCTAGGCATTGAGTAATGATGAGAGAGATATAGTCTATAGAGACGTTTAAACCAGGTGACGTCATTGCATATGTAGCAGGTGGAACAACATGGTTGGTTAAGGCATATTGAGCAGGGCTCGAGGCTATACAGTGAAATAAGGCAACAATCGCTAATCAGGACAGTAATGGACGAGGCATATTGATATCAGAGAGAGGCATGCGTAGCCAAGTGAACATATGGGTCCAGTGATTGGTTGGACTGACTGGGAACACGGCGATTCAGACAGTTAGCAGGCCGATGGTAACACGCTAACAGTTAGTAGGCCAGGGCTAAACGAGCTAGCAGTTAGCAGACCGGGTTAGCAAGCAATCAGTTAGTAGGGGCAGAACGGGGCAGGCAAGCTAGCAGGCAAGCTAGCAGTTAGCAGCCCGGGGCTAGCAAGTTAGCCTATGGGGGACGTTGATAGACCAGTCGTGGAGTTAGTAGGGTTCCAAGTAAATCTAGGTAGCTAGCAGGCCTAGCAGGTTAGCAGAATGGGCCCTCAGCGGACGTAGAAGGGGTCCGGATATTGTAGCCCGGGAGTGGACTTCGGAGGTAGCACAGCTTCAGGCTAATTGGTGCTTGCTCCAGGATGGAAACGCTAGCCATGGTTAGCTAGTTGCGAAGATCCAGATGAAAATGTTCAGAGTTTGCGGTAGGATTCCGGGGATATGGAGAGAAATAGGTCCGCTATGCTCTGGTTTGAGTCACGTTGTTCGAACTGGCGAGAGCTTTCCAAGCTAAAGGACCATGCTTGAAAAACAAGTGTTTCTGAGCTTAATTCTGAGCTTAATTCAATATTACACAGGTAAGCTCACAGTTAAATGAATCAGAAATACAGACAGGCTCTATATTCTGAGCTATTGTGTAAAACCCACCACCATCTGTTGTTATGTTGGTCACCTTACCAAAAGAGGATGTTATTATGATTAGTTTTTAGGAAATACAGGCATGCTCAACATCACTACAAGAAAAAACAGCTCAATCAAGTCTAATATTCTTGTAAGTATAAAAGCAAAGCTTTAATAAAAAATGTAATAAAAAATGTAATTTAAAAAAAGCATGAACAAGTAGTGTAATGGAATAATGTCTTACTGTGGTGGGTGAAGAATCCAAACTTTTACTTGTATTGGATTGTGGAAGCACCTCCTCTAAGAGTATGAATTAGGCTGTTTGAGAAGGTTTGAATCCTAAGCAACCTGCCTACACATAGTTCACATAGTTTGAAGTACAATACCAACATAGCTACTGTAGTAGGTCAAAGCTGTGTGCTGGAAAACCTTGGTAGAGCATTGCTGGAATAGGCATTCTGGTGCTCATGGGAATTTCCTTCATTTTTTGGCTTCTGACCAATACCTATTCTCACTTAAAACATAATTTTTTGTTTTGAATATACTGACACTACCATTCTGTTTGAGTGGGGTTTGTCAGAGGTTATCTAGTTCTTTCAGAACAGGAATAGTACACGCAGGAATCCTTGACAGGCAGTGACTGGCTTTATATGACACAGATGTGGATCAAGCTTCAGCTTTACATTTCTTCACAGTAAAGGTGACACGATGAGTCTTCCATTATACCACACATGTGAGACTGTGACTGTTCACACATATCAGTGTGCAGAGTGTAGTGTGGGTTGACATGCATGTGTGTGTGCGTGAAAGAAAAATAAGACTTCAGGTGAGAAATAAGAAATATTAGCCTATTTATTACAGCGACATGAATGACTTTAGAATGAGTACACTCTGAACAAGCGCATATAAATCTGCCATGATGAAACATGATGTGACCAAGGTCAGGAAGGAAGAGAGATCAGAGAGAGAGAGAGAGAGAGAACAATCTCACAAGTAATCAGTTTGGGAACATTTAAAAAAAAAACAGCCTAGCTTGGGGTAGAAGCCTCTCCCAGCACAGATCTAGGATCAGCTTACTATTCCCATATCCTAACATTAACTGTTAGAGGGGAAACACAAACTGACATGGGATCAGTGTCTAGGTACAACTCCAAGTGAAAGGGTTCAGAGCCTGGCTGAGAATCAGGGGTTAGGTTTTATGGGTCAAAGTTTATGACCTCTGGTTGGGGATGGGCAAGCTTACCAAAGGAGGACAATGTCAAAATGTGTAAAGTACCAAAGTTATGAGTACTGACAGACTGGTAAACATTCATCAGCCAACCACATATTTTCTAAATCTGAACGGAAGGAGGAAAATGCTGCTGTCCTTTGTTGAACCTTTTAACGAATTGATGACAGCACAAAAGGATGCTGGCAATTCAATCCATTTAACGGTAATGAAATACATCATCATCTGCTCGTACATCATTATCTGAGACCCCTCCAGGAAAGACAAAGGTTCATTTAGTTGTTGGATTTTTTCATCTACATCATGTTGTGTGTTTGTGTCTGTGTGGGAGACATTGGAACCACTTGAAATAGCTTCTGGATATAAAGGTTCTCTGCTGTAAATTCACCACCTAGCTTACACAGGTAAACCCACAAGTATAATTATTGAACCAAAACAGAACAATTTATTCTCTAATGTACTTTTCATTACAGTATCCAATAAACAGGTGGTAGACCTACCCTACCCTAATTCAATGTCTATTCCACATTGGTTCAACGTAATTCCGTTAAAATGACGTGGAAACAATGTGGATTCAACCGGTGTGTGCCCAGTGGGACAGCAACAGTACAGAGTTTAGGAATAATAACAGAGGTGCTAAAAGTTGGGGTGTTTTCAGTTCAAAAAGCAGATGTTTTCTGTGACGTCACCTCGGGGAAAGAGATGAATGCTGTATACAGGCGTCATAACTCCGCCTCCACAGGGAGGGGGGGGGGGGACAGAAAAGAAAGGTAGCACAGTAAATAAGGCATCTAACTTTTATCATCATCGGGTCGTCCGCCCGAGGGTAAACTGCACCCCCTGTTACCGGTCAATCAGAGGCCGGACCTTAATACTCATGCTACGCAAAGTACATTCCATAGATCAGGTCAACCAATCACACGCTGCCTCATCTCCTATGATCCTCCTTCAGAATAAAAGTATATAATCACCATCATTATCAACGTAATCATCATCATCATCACCATTATTGTGACAAACATTTTAGAGTTTCAAATCAACACTGTACATATTTTACATTATGGTACATTGGTATTTACTGTATGTTGCTGTGTTTGTAGTCCTGTCAGGTAGTAGAATAACACTGTTATCATGAACACATACATACAGCGGTACAGTGCACGACGATGACAATTTTCAAACTAAACCGTTAACCAGGTTTTCAAGGATAACGCCACTGTTCCCTTCCCAAATCAGGGGGATGTTGGTTTTGATATGCAGTAAATGTTGTTCTGTTGAGTACAGAACACTGATGTGTTTTACTTATCCAGGAAATTAGGTTAGCAGGCCTTGACTCATAGATTTGGAAGCAGTTGAAATCACTGAACAGAGATGGTTAGCACAAACTGTGACTGAACCCAAATTAATCACTGAACAGAGATGGTTAGCACAAACTGTGACTGAACCCATATTAATCACTGAACAGAGATAGTTAGCACAAACTGTGACTAAACCCATATTAGTCACTGAACAGAGGTGGTTAGCACAAACTGTGACTGAACCCAAATTAATCACTGAACAGAGATGGTTAGCACAAACTGTGACTGAACCCATATTAATCACTGAACAGAGATAGTTAGCACAAACTGTGACTGAACCCATATTAATCACTGAACAGAGATGGTTTGCACAAACTGTGACTGAACCCATATTAATCACTGAACAGAGGTGGTTTGCACAAACTGTGATTGAATCCATAATAATAACTGAACAGAGATGGTTAGCACAAACTGTGACTAAACCCATATTAATCACTGAACAGAGGTGGTTAGCACAAACTGTCACTGAACCCATATTAATCACTGAACAGAGGTGGTTTGCACAAACTGTGATTGAATCCATAATAATAACTGAACAGAGATGGTTAGCACAAACTGTGACTAAACCCATATTAGTCACTGAACAGAGATGGTTAGCACAAACTGTGACTAAACCCATATTAGTCACTGAACAGAGGTGGTTAGCACAAACTGTGACTAAACCCATATTAGTTACTGAACAGAGGTGGTTAGCACAAACTGTTACTAAACCCATATTAGTTACTGAACAGAGGTGGTTAGCACAGACTGTGACTAAACCCATATTAGTCACTGAACAGAGGTGGTTAGCACAAACTGTGACTAATCCCATATTAGTCACTGAACAGAGGTGGTTTGCACAAACAGTGACTGTACCCATATTAGTCACTGAACAGAGATGGTTAGCACAAACTGTGACTAAACCCATATTAGTCACTGAACAGAGGTGGTTTGCACAAACAGTGACTGAACCCATATTAGTCACTGAACAGAGGTGGTTAACACAAACTGTCACTGAACCCATATTAGTCACTGAACAGAGGTGGTTAACACAATTTGTGACTGAACCCATATTAGTCACTGAACAGAGATGGTTAGCACCAACTGTGACTGAACCCATATTAGTCACTGAACAGAGGTGGTTAACACAATCTGTGACTAAGCCCACATTAATCACTGAACAGAGGTGGTTAGCACAAACTGTGACTAAACCCATATTAGTCACTGAACAGAGGTGGTTAACACAAACTGTCACTGAACCCATATTAGTCACTGAACAGAGGTGGTTAACACAATCTGTGACTGAACCCATATTAGTCACTGAACAGAGGTGGTTAACACAAACTGTGACTAAGTCCACATTAATCAGGGGTGAAATGAGGCAAAAACCACCACTCACCTCACTCAAGTCAAGTCTACCTCACAACCAATCCTGCTTGTCTGACATGGCCCAGCATATCAGAGCAATACTAACTATACATGGAGAAACATCTGAGAAACAGATATACATTGCAAACAGTGTCAACTTCACAGATCATCTACTTTGCTCTTCTTCTGTCACAAAGGCAAACTCTAGGAGAAAATGTACTAACACTGTATTGAACTGCAGGTTTCTGACTAACTGCAACCTATCGGTAGCTGCTGTAGGCTGTACTAAATGAAATCTGGCAGGGCATCTCATTCAAGTGAACTGTGTGAGTCTGGAAGTCGTGGCTATGGAAGACCTACATGTATCTATCCCTGGCCGAACACAACAGAAGTCTTCTGAGACCATGAATAGACATCCCCATCTCATGTTTTCACATCTTTCTATTTCTCCCTCATATCTCCCCCACACATCATGATTGGTCCTATAGCGTTGTGGGGAGGGGCTTAGAGAAAGAGGAGGGGCCTGACAACACATGCACCAGGAAGGAAAAGCACACCTGCATTGCCTGGCGATAACAACTTTACTTTCTAGACTGGCGGACTGACACACACCTCTTGTAAACGCTTATCTATACATATACAATATTGATCATGTGAATTATGTGGAAAATTAACAAAGCTAATCAAAAAATGAAAAAAGAAACAACCATAAAAACAACTGTACACAAAACTTCACAGACAATGTTGAGAATTATAATCAAATTTTCTTTTTTGTTATTTTTTAGCTTTGTTATTGTTGTTGTTGATATGGACAAAGATGTCTTGGTTGTAGCCTGGTATCTTAGGTTGCTGGGTTGCTAGGCCTCTGAAGGCGTGGACGGAAGCTGGAAGTGCCTACGCTATCAAAACATCCAGGACAGGTGGAATGATGAAACTACAAAGAGGAAATAAAGGAGCTAAGCGTAAATTACGGCTCCATCTCAGTGTCTTTGTATGGGGAAACCCAACCCAGAATGTCCATGTTGGCTCAATCTGAGTGTGTCTCAATGGGTAAACTCAGGGAAGAGCATCCATTTTGGCTTTTCCTCCCAGTGTGTCTCTATAGGGAAACTGTTATACTTGGACGTGGGTCCCCTGGGACTGAAGGATCTGGACACTGGAGATGATCTTTTTCTGGTGACCCGCCAAGGTCACATCCATCTTAACAAGCTCACTAGAAGAGAAGACAGAGGAAGAAGGGAGTTTACAAAATGACAAAATTGACAACAGACTCCTCTTTTCTCCAGCTCTGCCTACTCCTACTCTCTTTTCTCCAGCCCTAACCTCAGCCCCAGGCCAGCTCTGCCCATGTATCTCACCTGATGCTGATGTAGAGGACAGAGTCCAGGGTGACGTATCCAGCACTGGTGAAGTTCCCCTTGTACTGTCCCATCTTGATGGCATCCAGCCACTCCTCCATCGTACTCACACTGACCTCTGGAGTGGTTGGGTCTTCCCTGCTGGGCAAACAGGAGAGAATATACACATTCATTAAATAAGACAGTCCAGATACAGTACTAGTTCTAATAGTTTATTATGGATCTGACAGGGTGTGCGTGAAGACTGGGTCTACAGTGGTTCTGATTGTGCCTGTGGTTTTGTCCCATTGTAACTCACCATAATGAGCTGTTGGCCAGCTCTCGGAGACTGGCTGGGTCTCTGATCAGCTTATCCAGGGTGGTGACGATCTGGCCAAACTTAGGCCGTTCGCTGCGGCCCTTCTCCCAACACTCCAACATCAGCTGGTGGAGGACCACAGGACAGTCCATAGGGGCCGGAAGACGGTAACCCTCATCTATCGCTTTGATCACCTAGTGGGGGAAGAAATAAAAAATAGAGGAGGATTAGATGGCCCTTAGTCAATCACAGTAATCACCTACCGAGTATGGGAGATAAAGCCAACTGACTCCACCGAGCTTCTACGCCAAACCAACCCACGATTGACAAGAACAGCCATCAAGACAAATCATTGATGAATCATTACCATATCAGCTATACACCGACACTGTGCTTTATTATAATGAAACTACTCACATCCTGGTTGGACATCTCCCAGTAGGGTCTCTCTCCGTATGAGACCACCTCCCACATGACGATGCCGTAGCTCCACACATCACTGGCTGACGTGAACTTCCTGTAGGCAATAGCCTCTGGAGACGTCCATCGGATGGGGATCTTCCCTCCCTGGAAGGGTTAATAAGATGATCATAAAGGGTTAATAACACATTTAGAAAGGGTTAATAAAACATTGCTGAATGGCTGATACAATATATTTTTTTAAACAACTACAATTCATTCATTTCTACTTTGGCAAATGATTGAATTGAGTTGAAAGAGAGAGAACAATGGACGTTGTGGAGGCGTAGGTAGGAAAGCAAAGAACTGCATGGAAACACACAACAGAGTAGTCATATGGTTCTGCCTTATACTTTTTATTGATTAAAACCCTCAAACACAGAGCATCTCTTTCTATTCACACACCAACAGAGGGAACGCAGTAGTGCTTTGACTTCCTTCCTCCATCTCTCCCTTTTCACTCATCTTTCACAAGCCCTTTTTTACTTTGTTGTTCACAGGGAAAATAAAGATAAAAGAAGTGTTTATGAAGAGTTTATTTCCAAAGCTATATCCGACAATTTTTCACATTTGTGTTTTTTCACGAAAAATTATTGCTTCATGTATGTGTAAAATATTAGTGTTCTCAGATTTTTTATTAATACATTTCAGCTGTGTATTAAAAACATTTTTTGTTGCTGAATGCATATATATACATTGTAGCTGGAATGTAATGTTCGTATTCTGTACATTTGACTGTGATATGTGGTTGTCTCAACAAGCTATTTTAAGATTAATACATTAACTGTAAGTCGCTCTGGATAAGAGAATCTACAGTACCAGTCAAAAGTTTGGACAAACCTACTCATTCAAAGGTTTTTCATTATTTTTAATATTTTCTACATTGTAGAATAATAGTGGAGACATCAACACTATGAAATTACACATGGAATCACATAGCAATCAAAAAAGTGTTAAACAAATCAAAATAAATGTTATATTCTTCAAAGTAGCCACCCTTTGCATTGATGACAGCTTTGCACACCTTAGCATTCTCTCAACCAGTTTCATGAGTAATGATTTTCCAACAGTCTTGAAGGAGTTCCCACATATGTTGAGCACTTGTTGGCTGCTTTTCCTTCACTCTGTGGTCCAACTCATCCCAAACCATCTCAATTGGGTTGAGGTCAGGTGATTGTGAAGGCCAGATCATCTGATGTAGCACTCCATCACACTCCTTCTGTGTCAAATAGCCCTTACACAGCCTGGAGGTGGGTTTTGGGTCATTGTCCTGTTGAAAATCAAATGATAGTCCCAATAAGCGCAAACAAGATGGATGATGTATCGCTACAGAATTCTGTGGTAACCAAGCTGACTAAGTGTGCCTTGAATTCTAAATAAATCACAGGCAGTGTCACCAGCAAAGCACCCCCTCACTATCACTCCTCCTCCTCCATGCTTCACGATGGGAGCCACACTTGAGGAGACCATCCGTTCACCTACTCCGCATCTCACAAAGACACGGTGGTTGGAACCAAAAATCTCAAATTTGGACTCATCAGACCAAAGGACAGATTTCCACCGGTCTAATGTCCATTTCTCGTGTTTCTTGGCCCAAGCAAGTCTCTTCTTCTTATTTGTGTCCTTTAGTAGTGATTTATTTGCAGCAATTCAACCATGAAGGCCTGATTAACGCAGTCTCCTTTAACAGCCGATGTTTGAATGTGTCTGTTACTTGAACTCTGTGAAGCATTTATTTGGGCTGCAATCTGAGGTGAAGTTAACTCTAATGAACTTATCTTCTGCAGCTGAGGTAACTCTGGGTCTTCCTTCCCTGTGGCGGTTCTCATGAGAGCCAGTTTCATCATAGCGCTCGCAACTGCACTGAAATTTTCAGAATTGACTGACCTTCTTGTCTTAAAGTAATGATGGACTGTTGTTTATCTTTGCTTATTTGAGCTGTTCTTGCCATAATATAGACTTGGTATTTTACCAAATAGGGCTATCTTCCGTATGCCACCCCTACCTTGTCACATCACAACTGATTGGCTCAAAGGCATTAAGGAGTAAAGAAATTCCACAAATTAACTTTTAACAAGGCACACCAATTAATTGAAATACATTCCAGGTGACCAGTTTATGAAGCTGGTTGAGAATGCCAAGAGTATTCAAAGCTGTCATCAAGGAAAAGGTTGGCAACTTTGATGAATCTCAAATATAAAATATATTTGATTTGTTCAACACTTTTTTGGTTACTACATGATTCCATATGTGTTATTCCATAGTTTTGACGTCTTCACTAGTATTCTACAAAATAGTAAAAAATAAAGAAAAACCCTTGAATGAGTAGGTGTGTCCAAACTGTTGACTGGTACTGTCTGACGTTTAGCAAAAATACGTAACTACTTGTCTCTCTAAAATGAAACCATCAAGTGATGAAACTAAGTCTGTCATTGAACAACCTCATGCCATGAATAGATAGTGAAAAAGCAAACCAATCTCTGTTTAATCAATAAAAGCTAATTTACCAAAATTTCAGAAGATTTTAAGAAGATTTTTAGTTTCAGCAGAAAACAGGATTTTAAACGGCATTGGGGACTGTGTATAAGAAGGACACAGGAGACAGCATTAGGATGCCTGTTTGACTCCCTATGCAGATCACACCAGTATTTTAACATTCTTCTACTGCACTCCTATAGTCCCAGCTCTCTAGTCAAAGTCAAATGAAAGAGACAAAGTGAGCAGTCTCTATCCACAGTACATCTCTCCCTCTCTCCTCTTCATCTCGCTCCACGTTTACTCTCTCTCTTGATTTCTCTAACTCTATCCCTTACTCACCCCCCCTCTCTCTAATTTTCTCTCATCTCTCTCTTTCTCCCTCCCTACTCTCTCTCTCTTTCAATTCAATTCAAATGGGCTTTATTGGTATTGGAAACGTGTTTACATTGCCAAAGCAAGTAAAATAAACAGCGAACAAAAGTGAGAAGACTCAAAATATCATCAACAAAAAAACTATAAAAAATGTCAAGTAAACATGGCACTCCCGAAGGTTTGAAAAGAATAAAGACATTTCAAGGGTTATTTTATAAACTATATTATCAGCTATGTTTTAGCAAGGTGCAAATAGCTGTAGTACAAATAGTAGGTAAAGATGACTAAACACATAAATATTGGTGGTATTTACATGTTTGTGCTGCACTGGTTCACCTTTTCTCATAGCAACAGGTCAAACAGTGCATTTGGAAAGTATTCAGACCCCTCATAATGAAAAAGCAAAAACAGAATTTTAGACATTTATAATAATAAAAAAATGAAATATGATATCAACATTCAGTATTCAGACCCTTTACTCATTACTTTGTAGAAGCCCCTTTGGCAGTGATTACAGCCTAATGTCTTCTTGAGAATGATGCTACAAGCTTGGCACACTTGTATTTGTGAATTTTATCCCATTCTCCTCTGCAGACCCTCTTAAGCTCTGTCAGGTTGGATGAGGAGTGTCGTTGCACAGCTATTTTCAGGTCTCTCCAGAGATCTTAGATCGGGTTCAAGTCCTGGATGGGCAACTCAAAGACATTCAGAGATTTGTCCCGAAGCCACTCCTGCGTTTTCTTGGCTGTGTGCTTAAGGTCGTTGTCCTGTTGGAAGGTGAACCTTCGCACCATTCTGAGGTCCTGAGTTCTCTGGAGCAAGTTATCTTTAAGGATCTTTCTGTACTTTGCTTTGTTCATCTTTCCCTCGATCCTGAGTAGACTCCCAGTCCCTGTCGCTGAAAAACATCTCCTTATCTAGACAGGTGTGTGCCTTTCCAAATCATGTCCATTAATTTAATTTACCACATGTGGACTCCAATCAAGTTGTAGAAACATCTCAAGGATGATCAATGGAAACAGGATGCACCTGAGCTCAATTTTCTTTGGCATTATGGGATATTGTGAGAAGATTGATGAGGAAAAAATGTATTTTAATACATTTTAGAATATGGCTGTAATGCAATAAAATGTGGCAAAAGTCAAGGGATTTGAATACTTTCCGAATGCACTGTACATCTTGCTGCTGTACACTGCGGTATTTCGCCTAACACATATGGGAGTTTAGCAATGTTTGATTTGTTTTCCAATTCTTTGTGGGTCTCTCTCTAACTCCTTCCCTCCCTTCTCTCTCGCTCCATCTCTTCCTAATCTTCACTCTTACTCTCCATCTCTCTCTCCTACTAAACCTCCCTCTCCTCCCTCTCCTCTCCTCCCTCTCCAGGGCTATCTATGCTAATGCCCCATTAAAGAAACATCTCTAACACTTCCCTGTGAATATCGATGGAGAAGTGTGTGAGCATATCATATGAGGCACCATGCAGTGCAGCGCTGCTTATTACGCCATTTACAGCCTGTGTATAATGCTCAGTGAATGGGGTTACACGTAGGATGAGTTATAAGACTATGTCTATGTTGTATGTTATAATATAGTGCATTATTTATAGCATTTAAAATGTTCTCAGTGGCTACTAGCTTCTCAACGGCTACGAGCTAGCTTTCTATCTTTCCCCATCACAGCACAGTGATGAAGAGATGTCTTCATATTTGCTGCTGGCTTTTTTTTAAACCTTTTTAATTCCACAACCTTTTAATTCCACTCTCTCCTTGTTACTTTTTAATTCACATTTTCACATTTGGACCGGTTCCTCCACTCTCTCCTTGTTACTTTTTAATTCCCATGTTCGTATTTGGACAGGTTCATCCTCTCTCCTCTTCTTCAAGTTTGACAGCTCCAACAAACTACTTTATTCCTCTACACTAAACCTGAGCCAGATTCACATTAATCCCACCACTCATTATGTCTCGTTAAGCCTAATAACTTATTAGAATAATTAGGGCTTGCTAGGAGCAACCTTGAAACCAGCAGGTCTTTTAGCACCTGGAGTGTAGAGTGCTGGGTAGTTAGGAAGATACATATGTCCAATTCCAACCTCTAACCCTTTCCTCGCTATGCTTTTTTGTAGATCTGAATGGATTATACCTAACCAGTACTTTTATATCTTCTGGAATTGCCAAAGGGGTAAAGGGGTTGATCTGGCGAAACCTGCAATTATCCCAGTAGAAAGACAAGGGGCACTGTTAACAATATGTTTATCTTTCATTTGCTGTATTGGACTTGTTAATGTGTGAAAGTTTAAAATGTCCCAAAAATATTTTTGAATATCCCGCGCTTCCTTTTCAGCGGAATGGTGGGGGGAACCCCTAGCCATAAGAAGTTTTAAGCACAGATCAGATACAACAGCCGACATGAGACGACAAAGCTTGCCAGTTTTAGAATATTACGTTGCAGAACAGCTGACTGAAGACCGGCCATTCAGATCAAATAGTGTATTCCCTGACGAAGGCCTTGCAGCGGAAATGCGTCAGAGTTTTTAAACTTTGTTTCCATTGAACATGCAATACAAATAAAGGCATTTTAATCAATGGTCTTCCTTTCTTTTGAAGACGAGATGCGCAGTTGAGATTAAGGACCATGGGACTATACACCTCCCTCTGCAAATGGATCCTGGACTTCTTGATGGCCCGCCCCAGGTGGTAAGGGTAGGTAACAACACATCTGCCACGCTGATCCTAAACACGGGGCCCCTCAGGGGTGGGTGCTCAGTCCCTTCTTTAATCTCTGTTTACTCATTACTGCATGGCCAGGCACGACTCCAACACCATCATTAAGTTTGCAGACGACACAACAGTGGTAGGCCTGATCACGGACAACAATGAGACAGCCTATAGGGAGGAGGTCAGAGACCAGACTGTGTGGTGCCAGGACAACAACCTCTCCCTCAACAACCTCTCCCACATTGACTCTGTACCGGTACCACCTGTATATAGCCTCCACATTGACTCTGTACTGGTACCCCTGTATATAGCCTCCACATTGACTCTGTACTGGTACCCCTGTATATAGCCTCCACATTGACTCTGTACCGGCACCCCTGTATATAGCCTCCACATTGACTCTGTACCGGTACCACCTGTATATAGCCTTCACATTGACTCTGTACCGGTACCCTCTGTATATAGCCTCCACATTGACTCTGTAACGGTACCACCTGTATATAGCCTCCACATTGACTCTGTAACGGTACCACCTGTATATAGCCTCCATATTGACTCTGTAACGGTACCACCTGTATATAGCCTCCACATTGACTCTGTAACGGTACCACCTGTATATAGCCTCCACATTGACTCTGTAACGGTACCACCTGTATATAGCCTCCACATTGACTCTGTAACGGTACCCTCTGTATATAGACTCCACATTGACTCTGTACCGGTACCACCTGTATATAGCCTCCACATTGACTCTGTACCGGTACCCCCTGTATATAGCCTCCACATTGACTCTGTACCGGTACCACCTGTATATAGCCTCCACATTGACTCTGTACCGGTACCCCTGTATATAACCTCCACATTGACTCTGTACCGGTACCCCTGTATATAGCCTCCACATTGACTCTGTACCGGTACCACCTGTATATAGCCTCCACATTGACTCTGTACCGGTACCCCTGTATATAACCTCCACATTGACTCTGTACCGGTACCCTCTGTATATAGCCTCCACATTGACTCTGTAACGGTACCACCTGTATATAGCCTCCACATTGACTCTGTAACGGTACCACCTGTATATAGCCTCCACATTGACTCTGTAACGGTACCACCTGTATATAGCCTCCACATTGACTCTGTAACGGTACCACCTGTATATAGCCTCCACATTGACTCTGTAACGGTACCACCTGTATATAGCCTCCACATTGACTCTGTAACGGTACCACCTGTATATAGCCTCCACATTGACTCTGTACCGGTACCACCTGTATATAGCCTCCACATTGACTCTGTACCGGTACCCCTGTATATAGCCTCCACATTGACTCTGTACCGGTACCACCTGTATATAGCCTCCACATTGACTCTGTACCGGTACCCCTGTATATAACCTCCACATTGACTCTGTACCGGTACCCCCTGTATATAGCCTCCACATTGACTCTGTACCGGTACCACCTGTATATAGCCTCCACATTGACTCTGTACTGGTACCCCTGTATATAACCTCCACATTGACTCTGTACTGGTACCCCTGTATATAGCCTCCACATTGACTCTGTACCGGTACCCCCTGTATATAGCCTCCACATTGACTCTGTACCGGTACCACCTGTATATAGCCTCCACATTGACTCTGTACCGGTACCCACTGTATATAGCCTCCACATTGACTCTGTACCGGTACCACCTGTATATAGCCTCCACATTGACTCTGTACCGGTACCCCTGTATATAACCTCCACATTGACTCTGTACCGGTACCCTCTGTATATAGCCTCCACATTGACTCTGTACCGGTACCACCTGTATATAGCCTCCACATTGACTCTGTACCGGTACCACCTGTATATAGCCTCCACATTGACTCTGTACCGGTACCCTCTGTATATAGCCTCCACATTGACTCTAATACCGGTACCCCCTGTATATAGCCTCCACATTGACTCTGTACCGGTACCCTCTGTATATAGCCTCCACATTGACTCTGTACCGGTACCCTCTGTATATAGTCTCCACATTAATTCTGTACCGGTACCCCCTGTATATAGCCTCCACATTGACTCTGTACCGATACCACCTGTATATAGTCTCCACATTGACTCTGTACCGGTACCACCTGTATATAGCCTCCACATTGACTCTGTACCGATACCACCTGTATATAGTCTCCACATTGACTCTGTACCGGTACCCCTGTATATAGCCTCCACATTGACTCTGTACCGGTACCCCTGTATATAACCTCCACATTGACTCTGTACTGGTACCCCTGTATATAGCCTCCACATTGACTCTGTACCGGTACCCCTGTATATAGCCTCCACATTGACTCTGTACCGGTACCACCTGTATATAGCCTCCACATTGACTCTGTACAGGTACCCCCTGTATATAGCCTCCACATTGACTCTGTACCGGTACCCCCTGTATATAGCCTCCAAATTGACTCTGTACCGGTACCCCCTGTATATAGCCTCCACATTGACTCTGTACCGGTACCCTCTGTATATAGCCTCCACATTGACTCTGTACCGGTACCCTCTGTATATAGCCTCCACATTGACTCTGTACCGGTACCCTCTGTATATAGACTCCACATTGACTCTGTACCGGTACCCTCTGTATATAGCCTCCACATTGACTCTGTACCGGTACACCCTGTATATAGCCTCCACATTGACTCTGTACCGGTACCCTCTGTATATAGCCTCCACATTGACTCTGTACCGGTACCCTCTGTATATAGCCTCCACATTGACTCTGTACCGATACCACCTGTATATAGTCTCCACATTGACTCTGTACCGGTACCACCTGTATATAGCCTCCACATTGACTCTGTACCGATACCACCTGTATATAGTCTCCACATTGACTCTGTACCGGTACCCCTGTATATAGCCTCCACATTGACTCTGTACCGGTACCCTCTGTATATAGCCTCCACATTGACTCTGTACCGGTACCCTCTGTATATAGCCTCCACATTGACTCTGTACCGATACCACCTGTATATAGTCTCCACATTGACTCTGTACCGGTACCACCTGTATATAGCCTCCACATTGACTCTGTACCGGTACCACCTGTATATAGCCTCCACATTGACTCTGTACCGATACCACCTGTATATAGTCTCCACATTGACTCTGTACCGGTACCACCTGTATATAGCCTCCACATTGACTCTGTACCGGTACCACCTGTATATAGCCTCCACATTGACTCTGTACCGATACCACCTGTATATAGTCTCCACATTGACTCTGTACCGGTACCACCTGTATATAGCCTCCACATTGACTCTGTACCGATACCACCTGTATATAGTCTCCACATTGACTCTGTACCGGTACCCCTGTATATAGCCTCCACATTGACTCTGTACCGGTACCACCTGTATATAGCCTCCACATTGACTCTGTACCGATACCACCTGTATATAGCCTCCACATTGACTCTGTACCGGTACCACCTGTATATAGCCTCCACATTGACTCTGTACCGGTACCCCTGTATATAGCCTCCACATTGACTCTGTACCGGTACCACCTGTATATAGCCTCCACATTGACTCTGTACCGGTACCACCTGTATATAGCCTCCACATTGACTCTGTACCGGTACCACCTGTATATAGTCTCCACATTGACTCTGTACTGGTACCACCTGTATATAGCCTCCACATTGACTCTGTACCGGTACCCCCTGTATATAGCCTCCACATTGACTCTGTACCGGTACCACCTGTATATAGCCTCCACATTGACTCTGTACCGGTACCCTCTGTATATAACCTCCACATTGACTCTGTACTGGTACCCCCTGTATATAGCCTCCACATTGACTCTGTACTGGTACCACCTGTATATAGCCTCCACATTGACTCTGTACTGGTACCACCTGTATATAGCCTCGCTGCTGTTATTTAACTGCTGCTCTTTTATTATTATTATTATTATTTTAAACCTGCATTGTTGATTAAGGCCTTGTAAGTAAAAGCATTTCACTGTAAGCTGTTCTATTCGGAGCATGTGACAAATCAAATCTGATTTGATTTGACTGTTTTCACAGTAACGGTGTCTCTTTACAATGAAGTAATGAAACTTTGAAACAAAGTTGCCACTTGTAGCAAGGTGTTTTAGCAAACAAGTATCATGAAACACATGGACCAGAAATAGGCCTCACTTGAAATTGTCTGATAAATATCAGCAAGCTAGGCTAGGTAGCTGCAGCAAAAAGCTTTCACATTGGCGAAACGGATCCGTCTCATCTCAATTTAGACTAACAGGGACTGACAGGCTGTTTCACGTGTGATTTGTCATTCTACCCCTCACTCTCTTTCTCTCACAAAAAAAGAAGGGAGTAAAGGGGAAATTCGGGAGGGAAGGGGTAAGAATGAGAATGGCTAAGAAAGGAAAGGAGAGAGAGGTAAGAATGAGAAAGGCTAGGGAGGGAAAGAGGAAATGAGAGAGAGAGTGAGGAAAGGAAGGAGAAAGGAAGTTAGAAAAGGGGATGAGGGTTGAGGTAGGATGAGAGAGGTAAGAGAGGAAAAGTTAGAACATACCACAGTATGGGTGGACAGGGGCACTGATATGGACTAACAAGCTCTCTCCTTCTCTTCCTCACTAACATACAGAAGGCTACAACTTTAATACAAATATTTACTGTCTAAGCAAATTCCAATTGCACCATCATATATGAGCCTTTCAAAAACAAGGATTTAAATGTAATAATCCTTTGCATATCACATTCTCGGGTTCTCTTACGTGGTATAAGGGTGTGTCTGTCTTACCCATGTGGTATAAGGGTGTGTGTCTGTCTTACCCATGTGGTATAAGGGTGTGTCTGTCTTACCCATGTGGTATAAGGGTGTGTATCTGTCTTACCCATGTGGTATAAGGGTGTGTGTCTGTCTTACCCGTGTGGTATAATGGTGTGTGTCTGTCTTACCCGTGTAGTATAATGGTGTGTGTCTGTCTTACCCGTGTGGTATAATGGTGTGTGTCTGTCTTACCCGTGTGGTATAATGGTGTGTGTCTGTCTTACCTGTGTGGTATAAGGGTGTGTGTCTGTCTTACCCGTGTGGTATAATGGTGTGTGTCTGTCTTACCCGTGTAGTATAATGGTGTGTGTCTGTCTTACCCGTGTGGTATAATGGTGTATGTCTGTCTTACCCGTGGTATAAGGGTGTGTGTCTGTCTTACCTGTGTGGTATAAGGGTGTGTGTCTGTCTTACCCGTGTAGTATAATGGTGTGTGTCTGTCTTACCCGTGTGGTATAATGGTGTGTGTCTGTCTTACCCGTGTGGTATAAGGGTGTGTGTCTGTCTTACCTGTGTGGTATAAGGGTGTGTGTCTGTCTTACCCGTGTGGTATAAGGGTGTGTGTCTGTCTTACCAGTGTGGTATAAGGGTGTGTGTCTGTCTTACCTGTGTGGTATAATGGTGTGTGTCTGTCTTACCCATGTGGTATAATGGTGTGTGTCTGTCTTACCATGTGGTATAAGGGTGTGTGTCTGTCTTACCCGTGTGGTATAATGGTGTGTGTCTGTCTTACCTGTGTGGTGTATGCTGCCTCAGGGTCGTCCTCCAGTACTCGTGACAGGCCGAAGTCAGACACCTTACACACCAGGTTGCTGTTGACCAAGATGTTGCGTGCGGCCAGGTCTCGGTGAACGTAGCTCATGTCAGACAGGTACTTCATGCCCGACGCAATGCCCCGCAGCATGCCCACCAGCTGGATCACTGTGAACTGACCGTCTTGTTTCTATTGGAAAGGGAGAGGGAGAGACAGATAGAAAGAGAGGGAGAGGAGAGAGAGAGAGAGAGAGAGAGAGATGTTCGCTGTTGTATGTTCTGTCGGTGTTGTCACCATCAGCCCAGCAACAATTTACCCTTGGGGAACAATAAAGTTTATTGAATTGGCTTGAATTTCATTGAACACACATATGCACATTGTGTTACCACCACAGCAGTCCTGCTCTGTGAATAACACCCCCAGCCTGACTCTATCTCATAAATCCTTCTCCACAGTTCCTCTGCTAATATACAGCAGGCTGTATCACTGAGAACAGATCACCACTGTTACCACTCTCATTACCGCAATACAGATACAGTTCTCTTTAAGTGGAGCCCATTCCCCTCCATGATAATCTGGCTAAATGATGATGAAAACTGACAGGGAAGAGAAAGAAGACTGCTCTCTCAAACACACACACACACACACATACGTTGGCGATGTTTGATCTGGGTAGTGAGCATAATGACTGTCATAAAAAGCCAATATAATTCTGAGATCAGTTTTATGGGTAATAGGCTAAACACAGAGTTACACGGGTTTCATTAGACCCCAGATCAATGCACTGGTCACAAAAACAATGCATCTCTCTCTCTCTCTTTCATTCTATTTCACTTTCACCCCTCTCCCTCTCTCTCTTTCATTCTATTTCACCCTCTCTCCCTCTTTCTTTCTTATTGTCTCTCTCACCCCATTTCTTTCTCCTCCCTCTGTCTCCTCCCTTCCACTCTCCAACCCCCACTCCCCCTTTCTCTCAAATCCCTTACTGGAAGTGCTATAGGGAGATTGTTAAAGGAGGAAGTCTGTGGGTTAGAGAGACAGAGCAATCAATCAGCATTTCACAAAACAAGACCTAATTAACTTGCTCCACAGCTGCTGAAACACCGGTAGAGGAGATACACTACCAGTCCATTGTTTTACAAGGGTTTTTCATTATTTTGACTATTTTCTACATTGTAGAATAATAATGAAGGCATCATAACTATAAAAGAACACATGGAATCATGTCGTAACCAAAAAAGTGTTAAAAAAATCAAAATATATTTTATATTTGAGATTCTTCAAAGTATCCATCCTTTGCACACTCTTGGCATTCTCTCAACCAGCTTGAAGGGTTTGCCACATGTTGGCTGCTTTTCCTTCACTCTGCGGTCAGACTCATCACAAACCATCTCAATTTGGTTGAGTTCAGGTGATTGTGGAAGTCAGGTTATCTGATGCAGCACTCCATCACTCTCCTTCTTGGTAAAATAGCCCTTACACTGCCTGGAGGTGTATAAGACACGGCGGTTGGAACCAAAAATTTCCAATTTGGACTTCAGACCGAAGGACAAATTTCCACCTGTCTAATGTCCATTGCTCATGTTTCTTGGCCCATACAAGTCTCTTCTTCTTATTGGTGTTCTTTTAGTACTGGTTTCTTTGCAGCAATTGGACCATGAAGGCCTGATTCACACAGTCTCCTCTGAACAGTTGATGTTGAGATGTGTCTGTTACTTGAACTCTGTGAAGCATTTATTTGGGCTGCAATTTCTGAGGCTGGTAACTCTAATGATCTTATCCTGTGCAGCAGAGGTAACTCTGGGTCTGCCTTTCCTGTGGGTGGTCCTCATGAGAGCCAGTTTAATCAAAGAGTTTGATGGTTTTTGCGACTGCGCTTGAAGAAACGTTCAAAGTTCTTGAAATTTTCCATATTGACTGCCTTCATGTCTTAAAGTAATGATGGACTGTCATTTCTCTTTGCTTATTTGAGCTGCTGTTGCCATAATATGAACTCGGTCTTTTACCAAATAGGGCTGTTTTCTGTATACCCCCCCCCCCCCCACCTTGTCACAACACAAATGATTGGCTTAAACGCATTAAGAAGGAATGAAATTCCACAAATATACCTTTAAGAAGGCATACCTGTTACTTGACATGCATTCCAGGTGACTACCTCATGAAGCTGGTTGAGAGAATGCCACTGGTGTGCAAAGCTGTCATCAAGTCAAGAGCGGCTATTTGAAGAATCTTAAATATAAAATATATATAGATTTGTTTTCCACTTTTCTGGTTACTACATGATTCCATATGTGTTATTTCATAGTTGTGATGTCTTCACTATTATTCTACAATGGAGAAAGTAGTAAAAATAAAGAAAAACCCTTGAATGAGTAGGTGTTCTAAAACTTTTGACCGGTAGTGTAGATGGATATTGCTCTGAGAATGAGAGAGAACAGGTGTGTATGTGTGTGTCTGCGTGCGTGCTTGTGTGTATGCATGCCTTTGTGTGTGTATGTGTGTGCATGTGTGTATTGTGTGTTTGTGGTAGAACAGGAGATGACGTGGGTGGATATTGCTGTGAGATAACGTAAGCTAGCTATAACAGGATTACGGTCTAGTGGATGGATATAGGAGTGGGGAGGTGGACATAACACTCTTCGTTATCTGCTGGTTCAGCTATATATACCAAGGGCAACTCTAAACATTATTGCAGTGTGTGTGGGTTTGTGAGTGAATCTGTCCTCCACAGATGTTATTGTGAAATCATTCAGTAGGAGTGAGGCCAGTGGGGTTGAGTGGTGTTCTGTCAGAACTGAAAGGACTCTGAACTGAATGAGGAACTAGTAGTTTCTC
The DNA here is from genome assembly GCF_036934945.1 of Oncorhynchus masou masou. Lineage (NCBI taxonomy): Eukaryota > Metazoa > Chordata > Actinopteri > Salmoniformes > Salmonidae > Oncorhynchus > Oncorhynchus masou. The sequence goes on from NC_088214.1 coordinate 15,306,523, forward strand.
TACAATCACTTTCTATTACTTTCCATCCCTGTTTCAATCAGGAGAGATCTTCAAACACTATGGAGCAGCACAAGCTTCAGACTGTCTTAAAATACAGGCAGAATGACTAAGTGGGTAGAGAGAGAGAGTGTGAGTGAGTGAGTGAATGTGGAACAAACTCAATAAAATCAATAAAATGTATTTATAAAGCACTTTTTAGATCAGCAGAAGTCAAAGTGCTTATTCAGAAACCCAGTCTAAAACCCCAACTAACCTTGAGAAAGGTATCTAGGGATCCATTCTCCATAAATTCTGTGATGATCATCACTGGCTTACCTGAGAAGAGAAAGAACAACATTTTACATTAATGCACAAAACACAATACATATATACTGGCTTACCTGAGGACACAGAACAACACAGAACACAATATATATATACTGGCTTATCTGAGGACACAGAATAATACAGAACAACACAGAACACAATACATATACAGTGGGACAAAAAAGTATTTAGTCAGCCACCAATTGTGCAAGTTATCCGACTTAAAAAGATGAGAGAGGCCTGTAATTTTCATCACAGGTACACTTCAACTATGACAGACAAAGTGAGAGAGGAAAATCCAGAAAATCACATTTTAGGATTTTTTTATGAATTTATTTGTAAATTATGGTGGAAAATAAGTATTTGGTCAATAACAAAAGTTTATCTCAATACTTTGTTATATAGCCTTTGTTGGCAATGACAGAGGTCAAACTTTTTCTGTAAGTCTTCACAAGGTTTTCACACACTGTTGCTGGTATTTTGGCCCATTCCTTCATGCAGATCTCCTCTAGAGCAGTGATGTTTTGGGGCTGTTGCTGGGCAACACGGACTTTCAACTCCCTCCAAAGATTTTCTATGGGGTTGAGATCTGGAGACTGGCTAGGCCATTCCAGGACCTTGAAATGCTTCTTACGAAGCCACTCCTTCAAGGTTCGGGCGGTGTGTTTGGGATCATTGTCATGCTGAAAGACCCAGCCACGTTTAATCTTCAATGCCCTTGCTGATGGAAGGAGGTTTTCACTCAAAATCTCATGATACATGGCCCCATTCATTCTTTCCTTTACACGGATCAGTCGTCCTGGTCCCTTTGCAGAAAAACAGCCCCAAAGCATGATGTTTCCACCCACATTCACAGTAGGTATGGTGTTCTTTGGATGCAACTCAGCATTCTTTGTCCTCCAAACACGACGAGTTGAGTTTTTACAAAAAAGTTATATTTTGGTTTCATCTGACCATATGACATTCTCCCAATCTTCTTCTGGATCATCCAAATGCTCTCCAGCAAACTTCAGACGGGCCTGCACATGTACTGACTTAAGCAGGGGGACACGTCTGGCACTGCAGGATTTGAGTCCCTGGCGGCGTAGTGTGTTACTGATGGTAGGCTTTGTTACTTTGGTCCCAGCTCTCTGCAGGTCATTCACTTGGTCCCCCCGTGTGGTTCTGGGATTTTTGCTCACCGTTCTTGTGATAATTTTGAGTGGAGTTTGGAGTGTGACTGTTTGAGGTTGTGGACAGGTGTTTTTTATACTGATAACAAGTTCAAACAGGTGACATTAATGCAGGTAACGAGTGGAGGACAGAGGAGCCTCTTAAAGAAGAAGTTACAGGTCTGTGAGAGCCAGAAATCTTGCTTGTTTGTAGGTGACCAAATACTTATTTTCCACCATAATTTGCAAATAAATTCATAAAAAATCCTACAATGTGATTTTCTGGATTTATTTTCTCATTTTGTCTGCCATAGTTGAAGTGTACCTATGATGAAAATTACAGGAATCTCTAAACGTTTTAAGTGGGAGAACTTGCACAATTGGTGGCTGACTGAATACTTTTTTGCCCCACTGTATACTGGCTTATCTGACGACACAGAACAATAGAGAACACAAAACATATCTGAGGACACAGAACAACACATAACACAATACATATATACTGGCTTATCTGAGGACACAGAACAATACAGAACACAATACACAAATGCTGGCTTATCTGAGGACACAGAACAATACAGAACAACACAGAACACAAAACATATATACTGGCTTATCTGAGGACACAGAAATACACAGAACACAATACATATATACTGGCTTATCTGAGGACACAGAAAAATACAGAACAACACAGAACAGAACAACATTCCACATAGATGGGAAGAGAGGAAAGACAGGAGAAGTAAATAGTCACAGTGGAGACCAATCTCATTTAGTCTTTCTCCCTCTCTCCCACCTATCTCCCCTCCCTCTCTCTCCCTCCTCTCTCCCTCTCTCTCTGGGGTACAGCATGGCATGTCATCATCATTCACGGTGACAGCTTCTAATCAGGGCCTTCCATAAACACCAGAAGATAATTACTGTGGGCCAATCCACAAGGGTGTGTGTGTGTGTGTGTGTGTGTGTGTGTGTGTGTGTGTGTGTGTGTGTGTGTGTGTGTGTGTGTGTCTGTGTGCAGAGGGCTGTCTCTTGAGATCTCATGAATACTGATCAGCCTTTTGGGCTAGGGTGGGGGGGTATTGAACACCTGTGTGTGTTGAGGGAAGGGGGTAAACAGTGTGATTGATTGACAGGTCTGATTCCCCGCCCGGCACCTGGTGGCTTACAAATGATTAACAAAGTGCCCGCACAGGCCCGCACAGTAGTCCCTGTTTCCTTACATGGCCCCCCACAGACGACACCTCCTATAGCCAGAGAAGGGAATGTGGTTCCAATCACACACACACACACACACACACACACACACACACACACACACACACACACACACACACACACACACACACACACACACACACACACACACACACACACACACACACACGCTGTGTGTGGTACAGTTTGTAAACACAGCCAATACTACTTTGTCAATGGTGATGAATAGGCCACATTTCTCCAATCAGAGGTGCTGGGAAGAACCGGGCAGAGATAAGAAGGTAGGAGAGGGAGGGAGATGGAAGGAGAGGGAGGAAAGGAGGAGAGAGGAGACGGAGGGAGATGGGAGGAGAGAGAGAGGAGGAGATGGAGGGAGACGGGATTCGAGAGAGAGAGAGAGAGAGAGAGAGAGAGAGAGAGAGAGGGAGGAAAGGACGGGAGGAGGATGAGGGGTTGAACAAGGAAGGTGAGAGATGGGGAAGAAAGAGGAGGAGATGTGGGGGAGGTGTGAGACAGGGTAAGAGAAGTGAGGAAAGACAAGTGAAGATTGAAAGAGGAGGGAGAAGGGTGAGATTGGGGTGAGAGTGGAGAGGGTACGGGGGAGAATATGGTTGTCAGGGGAGAAGGGCAGGGGAGAGAAATACAGAAAAAAATAAGTGAGAGAGGTGAGGATGGAGAGGGGGAGGAGGGAGAGGGGAGGAGGGAGAAGAGGAAGACAGGGGGAAGGAGATGGGGAGGAAGGGGAAGGAGAGGAGGGCGAGAGGAGGGAGAGGGAAGGAGGGAGAGGGGAGGTGGAAGAGGGGGTGGAGGGAGGGGGGGAGATTGGTTGTCAGGGGAGGTCAGTAACATCACTGGGAGCCCTACAGCTCTATACTGGGTAAAGACGGTGATACATCACCGTAAATGAAATCACTATCTCACTGAGATAAATGGCACACAAAAAACACACACACTGATAAATGCCTATCCTCACCCCCAGCAGAGGAAAATCCAATTCCCTTTCACTTTGATCCCTTAGACTAATGTGGCTGTCAAACGGGACACTGCCACCAGAGACTAGGCCAGAGGGTGTGTGTGTATCGACTGCAGGGCGAGCATCTGATTTTGAGGCTGTCCTGCAGAGAAGTGTGTCATGTGACTGCTCTATCAAAAGGGACAGATGAAAGGCGCTGTGGGATTGATCCGTACCAAAATAGAGGTCTGACAGCTAACAGCCCGTCCCCCTTACCTAACAGATAGACAGACACGTGTGTGTATGTGTGAGATCGACGGACAAGCGGCCGGCCGGCAGGCAGACAGACAGACAGACAGACAGACAGACAGACAGACAGACAGACAGACAGACAGACAGACAGACAGACAGACAGACAGACAGACAGACAGACAGACAGACAGACAACTGTGATACAACTGGGGAGCTCAAGGTTTGAGGAAAATACAAGACAGAATGTTCTTGAATAAAGGTGTGTGTGCAAAAGCAAAGAGCTTCCCGAACTACAAATATAATGGGATGTTTCATTGTGGTTCCCAGCTCTGACCGCTGTGAAACCCTTGAGAAAACTTCACTGTTCAGTTGACGAGTCCAGTCCTTCATTCATTATCCTATTGGTCTATAATTCCTCTGCTTTCTGAAGTCTTCATCTGGACTCCTGCCATGGAGAATTAGCATGACAAGATCCCAGGGAGTTAACACCAAGCCACACACACACACTCCCCTCTGTCTGTTTATCTCTCCCTCCCTCTGTCACTCTGATTCCCTACAATAGACCCCATTGACCACGTCGTGAGACTGAATCACATGCCAGACACGCACATAAAGCCCTCCTCCAAACACACACGGTCAGGTTGCCACATTTTACCTCTCCGTTGGAGTATCAACCCCCTGGAGTATCGCCTCTCTGCTGTGTTAAATAAAGCCCTGTTCTTAAGACCCTACAGAAACACATTCCCTTCAGCCAAAATAAAGAGACATTCATTAAGATGCGTAAAGATAAAGACACTTCAAACCCACAGAATGAAGGAATACCACTCGGTCGAAGATAAGTTGTGTGTAGCCCTTTTATCGCATAAATTAGCTGTTTTCAAGGCTTTCAACTTTCATAAAGAGCCAAGGTTGTCTGATTGCTTCTGGGGTCAATGTGTATGTCCAGTTTCTAACTCAGAGCATTAATCCGGCTGTAGCTTTTGTAACAGAGCCAGTAAACAAGCACCTGACAGAAACAAAGAGCTCTGACAATCAGGACTGTATGATGGCACTCAGCAGTGATGGGATAACACTGCAGCACTGGAAAAGAAACGGTATGTGTGTGTGTGAGGGCGGCAAGTAGCCTAGCAGTTAAGAGTGTTGGGCGGGTAACCAAAAGGTCACTGGTTCAAGTCCCTGAGATGACTAGGTGAAAAATCTGCTGCTGTGCACTTGAGCACAGCAGCAGAGTGTGTCTGCAAAATGAACAAAATGCTGTGTGTATTTGTGTGGTGTGACTGGGAAAGAGAGGTGTTCTCTATTTGCATGTGCTGAAGATTGTTTAAATATGTGTAGGCTGATGTTTGTATCTGTGTGTGTGTCCAGCCCAGTTTATTTGCAGTGAGCAGAATTGCAGATTGCCTATTGATCTTCTGCCTGGTGTGAGAGCAGCAGAGTGTAAAATGGATCCAGGAGTTTGTGTTTTTAACAGCACTTCATTAACACATGCTTTTAATGAGAGAACTGGCCTCCTGTCGCCTCAGTCAACCTCGTACACCACAGTGCTGATCTGTCCACTGTGTAAGTGTTCTAGCTTGAGAAACAACATGGAATGTTAACTGGAGATTGTTAACTGCATATTGATTCAGATAGAGGGGTTTTAACTAAAATATTAATACTATGTGTGAGAGCATATGGATCTCTTCGTACGGCTGGAGGAGCATAAAGTGAGAGACAGAAACACATCAAATCTCCAATAAATTCACCACACAAAGAGTGTTTAAACTAACATTATTCTCCACACAAAGGAGAGCCTCCAAATGCATAACTACTTTACCCAAATACAGGATAACAGATTAGGGGAGAGAATAGAGCAGGCCTTAACCGGGTGCTGAGAGAGAACGTATTAGATAGATAGCCGGCAGATGAGATGACGAGGTGTACCTAATTGTAGGATTTCCAGATGAGCCGATTGCCGCAGCGATTATGTGAGGCTTATAAAGAAAGGATCAATAGATAAAAGGACAGATGGAGAGAGATAGGGAGAGCGCATGCAGCACTTTTCCACCGGGAGAAAAGGTCCATTTCTCTCTCGTTCTCTTTGTGTGCGAAGATCTCATTTGCATAACAATGGCAGCAATCACAGAAAGAGGCTCTCATGAATACCAGGCTCAGAATAGAAGGCACTCATTAGAATACCAGGATAGAAGCCTCTCAATAGAATACCAGGATAGAAGGCTCTCATTAGAATACCAGGATATCAGGATAGAAGGCACTCATTAGAATACCAGGATAGAAGCCTCAATAGAATACTAGAAGCCTCTTTAGAATACCAGGATAGAAGCCTCTCATTAGCACTCATTAGAATACCAGGATAGAAGGCACTCATTAGAATACCAGGATAGAAGCCTCTCATTAGAATACCATTATTAGAATACCAGGATAGAAGGCACTCATTAGAATACCAGGATAGAAGGCTCTCATTAGAATACCAGGATAGAAGGCACTCATTAGAATACCAGGATAGAAGCCTCTCATTAGAATACCAGGATATCAAGATTAGAATACCAGATAGAAGGCACTCATTAGAATACCAGGATAGAAGGCTCTCATTAGAATACCAGGATAGAAGCCACTCATTAGAATACCAGGATAGAAGCCTCTCATTAGAATACAGGATATTAAATACCAGGATAGAAGGCTCTCATTAGAATACCAGGATAGAAGGCACTCATTAGAATACCAGGATAGAAGCCTCTCATTAGAATACCAGGATAGAAGCCTCTCAATAGAATACCAGGATAGAAGGCCTCTCATTAGAATACCAGGATATCAGGATAGAAGGAATACCAGGATAGAAGCCTCTCATTAGAATACCAGGATATCAGAAGGCAAGGATAGAAGGCACTCATTAGAATACCAGGATAGAAGCCTCTCATTAGAATACCAGGATATCAGGATAGAAGCCTCTCATTAGAATACCAGGATAGAAGCCTCTCAGAATACCAGGATAGAAGCTCTCATTAGAATACCAGGATATCAGGATAGAAGGCACTCATTAGAATACCAGGATAGAAGGATACTCATTAGAATACCAGGATAGAAGCCTCTCAATAGAATAGGATATACCAGGATAGAAGCCTCTCAATAGAATACCAGGATAGAAGCCTCTCATTAGAATACCAGGATAGAAGCCTCTCATTAGAATACCAGGATAAGCCTAATAGAATACCAGGATCATTAGAATACCAGGATATCAGATAGAAGGCACTCATTAGAATACCAGGATAGAAGCCTCTCATTAGAATACCAGGATAGAAGCCTCTCAATAGAATACCAGGATATCAGGATAGAAGGCACTCATTAGAATACCAGGATAGAAGCCTCTCATTAGAATACCAGGATAGAAGCCACTCATTAGAATACCAGGATATCAGGATAGAAGGCACTCATTAGAATACCAGGATAGAAGCCTCTCATTAGAATACCAGGATAGAAGCCACTCATTAGAATACCAGGATATCAGGATAGAAGGCACTCATTAGAATACCAGGATAGAAGCCTCTCATTAGAATACCAGGATAGAAGCCTCTCATTAGAATACCAGGATAGAAGCCTCTCATTAGAATACCAGGATAGAAGCCACTCATTAGAATACCAGGATATCAGGATAGAAGCCACTCATTAGAATACCAGGATAGAAGCCTCTCAATAGAATACCAGGATAGAAGCCTCTCATTAGAATACCAGGATAGAAGCCTCTCATTAGAATACCAGGATATAAGCCTCTCATTAGAATACCAGGATAGAAGCCTCTCCAGGATAGAAGACACTAGAATACCAGGATAGAAGCCTCTCATTATTACCAGGATAGACTCTCATTAGAATACCAGGATAGAAGGCTCATTAGAATACCAGGATATAAGCCTCTCATTAGAATACCAGGATAGAAGCCTCTCAATAGAATACCAGGATAGAAGCCTCTCATTAGAATACCAGGATAGAAGGCTCTCATTAGAATACCAGGATATAAGCCTCATTAGAATACCAGGACAGAAGCCTCTCATTAGCCAGGATAGAAGGCTCTCATTAGAATACCAGGATAGAAGCCTCTCATTAGAATACCAGGATAGAAGCCTGTCATTAGAATACCAGGATAGAAGGCTCTCATTAGAATACCAGGACAGAAGGCTCTCATTAGAATACCAGGACAGAAGGCTCTCATTCTCATTAGAATACCAGGACAGAAGGCTCTCATTAGAATACAGGACTAGATAGAAGGCTCTCATCAGAATACCAGGACAGCAGGATAGAAGGCTCTCATTAGAATACCAGGACAGAAGGCTCTCATTAGAATACCAGGACAGAAGGCTCTCATTAGAATACCAGGGCAGCAGGATAAAAGGCTCTCATCAGAATACCAGGGCAATAGAAGGCCAGAATACCAGGATAGAAGGCTCTCATGAGAATACCAGGATAGAAGGCTCTCATTAGAATACCAGGATAGAAGGCTCTCATCAGGATAGAAGGCTCTCATTAGAATACCAGGATAGAAGCCTCTCATTAGAATACCAGGACAGCAGGATAGAAGGCTCTCATTAGAATACAGCAGGATAGAAGGCATAGAAGGCTCTCATCAAGGATAGAAGGCTCTCATTAGAATACCAGGATAGAAGCTCTCATTAGAATACCAGGATAGAAGGCTCATTAAGGATAAAGCAAGGATAGAAGGCTCTCATTAGAATACCAGGATAGAAGCCTCTTAGAATACCAGGATAGAAGAATACCAGGATAGAAGCCTCTCATTAGAATACCAGGATTAGAATACCAGGATAGAAGCCTCTCATTAGAATACCAGGATAGAATACCAGGCTCTCATTAGGAATACATTAGAATACCAGGATAGAAGGCCTCTCATTAGAATACCAGGATAGAAGCCTCTCATTAGAATACCAGGATACCAGGATAGAAGGCTCTCATTAGAATACCAGGACAGAATACCAGGATAAAAGGATCACATTAGAACAATTCAGGCAGAATACCAGGAGGGAAGGCTCTCATTAGAATACCAGAATACCAGGACAGAAGGCTCTCATTAGAATACCAGGATAGAAGATTAGAAGGCTATAAGCTCATTAGAATACCAGGACAGAAGCCTCTCATTAGAATACCAGGATAGAAGGCTCTCATTAGAATACCAGGATAGGCTCTCATTAGAAGGCTCTCAATACCAGGATATAAGCCTCTTAGAATACCAGGATAGAAGCCTCTCAATAGAATACCAGGATAGAAGCCTCAGGACAGAAGGCTCTCAGAATACCAGGATTAGAATACCAGGACAGAAGGCTCTCATTAGAATACCAGGATAGAAGGCTCTTTAGAATACCAGGATAGAATACCAGGATAGAAGCTCTCATTAGAATACCAGGATAGAAGGCTCTCATTAGAATACCAGGACAGAAGGCTCAGGATATAAGGCTCTTAGAATACAGGACAGAAGGCTCTCATTAGAATACCAGGATACCAGGACAGGATAGAAGGCTCTCATTAGAATACCAGGATATAAAGGCTCTCATTAGAATACCAGGATAGAAGCCTCTCCAGGACAGAAGGCTCTCATTAGAATACCAGGACAGAAGGCTCTCATTAGGAATACCAGGATATAAAAGGCTCTCATTAGAATACCAGGAAGGGATAGAAGGCTCTCATTAGAATACCAGGATAGAAGGCTCTCATTAGAATACCAGGATAGAAGGCTCTCATTAGACCAGGATAGAAGGCTCTCATTAGAATACCAGGACAGCAGGATAGAAGGCTCTCATTAGAATACCAGGCTACCAGGACAGAAGCTCATTAGAATACCAGGATAGAAGGCTCTCATTAGAATACCAGGATAGAAGGCTCTCATCAGAATACCAGGATAGAAGGCTCTCATTAGAATACCAGGATAGAAGCTCTCATTAGAATACCAGGATAGAAGGCTCTCATTAGAATACCAGGATAGAATGAAACCAGGATAGAAGGCTCTATTAGAATAGAAGCCAGGATAGAAGAAGGCTCTCATTAGAATACCAGGATAGAAGGCTCTCATTAGAATACCAGGATAGAAGGCTCTCATTAGGGATCATTAGAATACCAGGATAGAAGGCTCCAGGGAAGCTGCAGGATCTCTCATTAGAATACCAGCAGATAGAAGGCTCTCATTAGAATACCAGGATAGAAGGCTCTCATTAGAATACTCTCTCATTAGAATACCAGGATTATTAGAATACCAGGAGGGCAGCAGGATAGAAGCATTAGGGGATAGAAGCCTCTCAAGGGATCTCATTAGAATACCAGGATAGAAGGCTCTCATTAGAATACCAGGATAGAAGGCTCATTAGGAATACCAGGATAGAAGGCTCTCATTAGAATACCAGGATAGAAGGCTCTCATTAGAATACCAGGGCAGCATAGAAGGCTCTCATTAGAATACCAGGATAGAAGGCTCTCATTAGAATACCAGGATAGAAGGCTCTCATTAGAATACCAGGAAGGCTCATTAGAAAACAAGGATAGAAGGCTCTCATTAGAATACCAGGATAGAAGCCTCTCATTAGAATACCAGGATAGAAGGCTCTCATTAGAATACCAGGATAGAAGCCTCTCATTAGAATACCAGGAATACAGGATAGGAATACCAGGATCTCATTAGAATACCTGGATATAAGCTCTCATTAGAATACCAGGATAGAAGCCTCTCATTAGAATACCAGGATAGAAGGCTCTCATTAGAATACCAGGATATAAGCCTCTCATTAGAATACCAGGATAGAAGGCTCTCATTAGAATACCAGGATATAAGCCTCTCATTAGAATACCAGGATAGAAGGCTCTCATTAGAATACCAGGACAGAAGGCTCTCATTAGAATACCAGGACAGAAGGCTCTCATTAGAATACCAGGAGGGCAGCAGGATAGAAGGCTCTCATCAGAATACCAGGGCAGCAGGATAGAAGGCTCTCATTAGAATACCAGGACAGAAGGCTCTCATTAGAATACCAGGACAGCAGGCTCTCATTAGAATACCAGGATAAAAGGATCACATTAGAATACCAGGGCAGCAGGATTAAAGGCTCTCATTAGAATACCAGGATAGCGAGATGGAAGGCTCTCATTAGAATACCAGCACAGAAGGCTCTCATTAGAATACCAGGACAGAAGGCTCTCATTAGAATACAAGGACAGAAGGCTCTCATTAGAATACCAGGACAGCAGGCTCTCATTAGAATACCAGGATAAAAGGATCATTAGAATACCAGGGCAGAGATTAAAGGCCTCTCATTAGAATACCAGGATATAAGGAAGGCTCTCATTAGAATACCAGCACAGAAGGCTCTCATTAGAATACCAGGACAGAAGGCTCTCATTAGAATACCAGGATAGAAGGCTCTCATTAGAATATCAGGACAGCAGGATAGAAGACTTTCATTAGAATACCAGGAAAAGCGGAATTAGGAATACTCTTAATTAGAATACCAGGATAGAAGGGATGGAATACCAGGATATAAGCCTCTCATTAGAATACCAGGACAGCGGGATGGAATACTCTTATTAGAATACCAGGACAGCGGGATGGAATACTCTTATTAGAATACCATGAAAATGGATGGAATACTCTTATTAGAATACCAGGAGAGCGGGATGGAATACTCTTATTAGAATACCATGAAAATGGGATGGAATACTCTTATTAGAATACCATGAAAATGGGATGGAATACTCTTATTAGAATACCAGGAGAGCGGGATGGAATACTCTTATTAGAATACCATGAACATGGGATGGAAGGATCTCATTAAAATACCAGGAAACGGGATGGAAGGTTCTTGGGGTTTTAAGGGGGTATAATGAGAAAACATACACACACATTTACGTACAGGCAGTGTTGCCAACAAATTTTCATGTCGAGTTGTTGCTAAAAGTTGCTAAATGATGTTGTGATGTCATTGCGTGATGACGTTGTTACGTAATAACTTAAAACTGCGTCATTACGTAGAATAGACAATAACTTAACTAAAATTTACTGGCCATCTCGGCGAAAAATACGATTTGACATTTGTTAGTTTAGATTTGTTTTTTTATTATCACATATTTTTATTTGTAAAAGTAATATAAACACAACACATTAAATATGATCAGATATTTTTATTTTTAAACACAACACATTGAATTACTGAATTACATTTAATGTATTTTCTTTTTAACTAGTAAACCTATTCTGAACAATTATAGTTTTAAGCAGTGTATTGGTAGTTAATTAACACGCTACGTAACTGATCAACAATCATGGGTACATGCTAATATCAAGGTATATATGCTATCTTATTGAACAAGCAACTTAACTCAAATAATGATGTGTGCGCTAGCCATCTCTCTCCAGCTCTCTCCAGGTTGTTGTGCTGCTTGGCTGGCTAGCTGCCCAAAGCTTTCCTCCAGATATTGCCACTGTTCTCACTCACACTGCAGTACACACTGCCACCATCAGCTGTGTGTCTCCGCCAGTTCCAGAAAGTCCACTCCTTGCATACGTACTGTAGATACGATGAATCATAGATTGGCAAGGAAATCCTCGTCATCTTCACTGTCCAACTGCATTGTTACGGAGCTGGAACCAGCACAAGAGGATGGAGGGGCCTTAAAGCTGTATGTGCCAAACTGCTGCAGAACGTCACTTGGTAGTTTATGCTGGTAACAGGTATCACCAGCCAGCTTCAGTCCATATCGCACCAGGAGTATGGAGTTGAGAGTGTGCAGTGACATTCTATTTCTTAACTTTGACTTGACCACACTCATTTGGCTGAACAGCTGTTCAACCTCTGCATTTGAGTGTGGCAAAGCGAGTGCAGCTTCACGCAGTTCTTCAAATGGATTTGACCCGGAAGTGTCCATGTATTTATTCACTTCACTCCAAAACTTGACTATATTTTCAGTTGAGTCCCACCTAAACAGATGGATGATTCTCCATTGGGAAACAATTGTATCAATTGTTTGGGGCTTGTACCCCAGTAGCTCAGCTACTTTAATAATTTCAGTGGTGACTTTATTGTGTTTTAGTGTTTCCTTAACACTGAACAAGCCCATGTGTCACAAGGCTTCTAGGTTGTCTAGGAGCCTTGCTTGCAGCTCCTTGCTTAAAGCAACAATGTAGTTGATGCACTGTCTCCGAATGACCTTTTCGTCTTCTTCCGTGCTCTCAAAAAGGTAACCAAGGTATGGTGATGGACTGAGATGTCCATTAATGGCATCATTCAGGACATCGATGATTTCCATAGGGTTGACTACTCTGCTGCAGATTTATGTTAAGAGGTGTACACGATTGTCCAAAAGCTTGACAGGATCTATTTGCTCTCCATCAAATGACTTGTCAGGTAGACATAGTTGGTCTTGTCCATATACATGGCGTGGAGCACATCCGCCATGTATAGCAATGCTCACTGGCCTTGGTCAACTCAAAGTGGAGTTTGAATTCTTCCCACTGGCTCAATATATGAGTTACCGCAGGCTCAATCGATAGCCAACGTGTGGCACACACTTTGGTAATCTGCAGGGGTTTCTGGCCACAATTAATGGTGGCATACACTGTTTTGTACGCCTCGCGCCGTTTTGGGGAAATCTGAATGTCACGGTCGAGAAGAGGCGAGAAGGATCAGAGGACCAAAATGCGGCGTGAAATGTGTTCATAGTGAATATTCAATTAAAGAAAGTACTGAACACTGCATATAAAAATAATAAACCAAAAACAACCGTGAAGCTACAAATGAGACCTGTGCTGACACAAGCAACGAGCATAGACAATCACCCACAAACAAACAGTGCAACCCAGGCTACCTAAGTATGATTCTGTGTGTGTTTGTGTGTCTCTCTGTGTGTGTGTCTGTGTGTGTCTGTGTGTGTCTGTGTACGTGTTTGTGTGTCTGTGGGTGTGTGTCTGTGTCTGTGTGTGTGTGTGTGTGTGTGTGTGTGTGTGCGTGTGTATGTGTGTGTGTGTGTGCTTGGTTTATGTTTCACAGTGCATTAAAATGCTACTTCTGAGAGAAAAGAGCAGCAATTACCAACCTGTGCCTGTGGAATGAAAAGCAATTCTGATTTATTCTGCTAATAGTTCTACAAACCACTCCAAACCAGCCAAGCAAAGGTCAAAATTATCATCTCTAATTAGAGAGAGAGAGAGATATAAAATAAAAATGATTAAGAAATGCAGAGTGATTTTCAGCTTTCATTTGCACGTTACTGAATATTCATGAAGATAAAAAAACATCCAATTAACTCTGTGAATTATTAATATTCATGATGGGGTTATGCATATGCATTCGTTATTTTGTTGTGCGACCTACAGTGCTTTCAGAAAGTATTCACACACTTTTTCCACATTTTGTTGTGTTACCGCATCAACATTAAAAGGATTAAATTCAGTTCTCTCACTGGCCTTCACACAATTCCCCACCATGTGAAAGTGGAATTATGCTTTTCAACATTTGTACAAATTAATAAAAAATTGAAAGCTGAAATGTCTTCAGTCAATAAGTATTCAACACATTAGTTATGCCAATCCTAAATAAGTTCTAGAGTAAAAATATACTTAACAAGTCAAATAATAAGTTGCATGGACTGTTTAACAGTATTTTTTAAAGACGACCTCATCTCTGCAGCCCACACATACAATCATCTGTAAGGTCCCACAAGGATTGTCTAGCAATTATCAACAACCAATTTGAACGAGTTTGAATCATTTGAATACTCCAGCTCATCATCATCTCTGCTAGGTAAAGCTCCGCCTTATCTCAGCTCACAGGACACCATAGCAGCACCCACCCGTAGCACTCGCTCCAGCAGGTATATCTCACTGGTCACCCCCAAAGCCAATTCTTCCTTTGGCCGCTTCTTCTTCCAGTTGTCTGCTGCCAATGACTGGAACGAACTGCAAAAATCTCTGAAGCTGGAGACTCTTACCTCCCTCAGAGCTTTAAGCACCAGCTGTCAGAGCAGCTCACAAATCACTGCACCTGTACAAAGCCCATCTGTACATAGCCCATCCAATCTACGTCATCCCTGTCAGGACCCGGTTACGAACCTGGGTCTCCGGAGTGAGAAACAGTCACTTAACCAACTGAGCCACGAATAGTCAGCAGAACCCAGAAGATGAGGCAGACACAGCAGTACTTAAGACGGTGTATTTAATAAAGTAAAAAAGGAGAAGTCCTTAAATACAAAAATGGCAAATCCAAAAGGTGGTAGGAATAGCACAAAAAAGCCTCAAGAGATACTCAAAAACAAAAACAGAATTCCACAAGAGCATCCACCGGAACCGACAAGAAAACACAGAACACTAGGGCTGGGTGCTAACATACAAACACAGAGCACAGAACTGAGGGAAACTAAGGGTTTAAATACAATCAGGGGAAAACGAGGCACAGGTGCAAATAATAATGGGGAACAAGGGAAAAAACATAAGGTCAAAAAGCACAATGGGGGCATCTAGTGACCAAAACCCGGAACAACCCTGGCCAAATCCTGACAATCCCCATACTGTATTTATTTATTTATCTTGCTCCTTTGAATCCCAGTATCTCAAATTGCACATTCATCTTCTGCACATCCTACTATTCCAGTGTTTAATTGCTATATTGTAATTACTTTGCCACCATGACCTATTTATTGCCTTACCTCTCTTATCCTACCTCATTTGCACATGCTGTATTGTCAGGATTTGGCCAGGGTTGTTCCGGGTTTTGGTCAGTAGATGTCCCCATTGTGCTTTTTGTCCCTATGTTTTTCCCTTGATCCCCATTATTATTTGCACCTGTGTCTCGTTTCCCTGATTGTATTTAAACCCTTTGTTTCCTCAGTTCTGTGCTCTGTGTTTGTATGTTAGCACCCTGCCCTAGTGTTCTGTGTACTCTTGTCGATTCCGGGTGAAGTTCTTGTGGTATTCTGTTTTTTGTTTTTGTTTATTTTTTGGTGAGTTTCTTTTGAGGTCTTTTTGTGTTTTTCCTACCACCTTTTGGATTTGCCATTTTTTGCATTTTAGGATTTTTTCTTTATTAAATACACCGTCTTAAGTACTGCTGTGTCTGCCTCATCTTCTGGGTTCTGCTGTCTATTCGTGGCTCAGTTGGTTAAGTGACTGTTTCTCACTCCGGAGACCCAGGTTCGAAACCGGGTCCTGACAGAAACACAGAGCCAAAATGAACCCAGAGGCAGCCAGTTCCCAGGACCTTTTTGCCACGCTGTTCCACCACCAGGAGACTGTCCAACGCCACGAAGCCGCCCTGGTTCAGCAAGAGGTCTTAATGGCTAGACATTCTCATCTTCTGTTGCTGACTTCCATTAAGCAAATATTGATCGACTTACCCCGGCAACAGTTTCCGTCCCAGTACCTCAGGTTCACGTACCCATGGCAGTTAACCCCCTGGCTGAACCTCGTGTTCCACCTCCCCAACGGTTCTCAGGTGATCCAAGTGCTTGTAAAGGCTTTCTCACTCAATGTTCTTCTCCTTTGAGCTGCAACCTCGTGCTTCCCACCGACCGGTCTAAGATCGCATATATCATCACCCTGCTGTCGGAAAAAGCCCTGGCCTGGGCTACTGCTGTGTGGGATGCCCATAGTTCCTGCTGTGCCAGCTACTCTGCCTTTGCTGAGGAATTCAAACGAGTGTTTCAAGGCCCAAGCAGTGGTTCTGACTCAGCCAAACAGCTCCTGACTTCCAAGGTTGGCGCAGCGTGAACTATGCCATCCAGTTCCGCACGGTGGCAGCAGCGAGTGGCTGGAACAACGAGGCGCTCACGGTGTGCTTTCTGAAAGGCCTTTCCGACACTATCCAAGATGAACTGGCCACTGGAACCACCGGACAATCTCGAGTCCCTGATCAAGTTGGCCTCACGCATTGACCAGCGTCTGAGAGAGAGAGAACTCAACCGTAGACCTCTAGCCCCTATCAGTCCCAGCTCCGAGTCCCCACCTTTATCATCGCTGGCTCCACCGGAACCCATGCAGATTGGACGCATCTCCCAGGCTGAGAGAGACCGCCGGATGAGGGAGCATCTATATTGCGGCAAACCGGGCCATTTCCGTTCCACGTGTCCCGGGCTCCAGGGAAACGCTCTGTCCCGTACAGACCGGGGGAACTGTAACGGGAAACATAACCTCCTCCCATCCGTCCAACTCCCCGTCTGCTCATTCCAGTCACCCTCTCCTGGGACAACCACAAGCTTCACCTTCAAGCCTTGGTAGACTCTGGAGCCGCAGGTAACTTCATGGATGGTGTCTGGGCGAAGGAGAATGGCGTTCCCTCTGAACCTCTAAGTGACCCCATGAGGGTTACTACATTGGATGGAAGCCCTTTGGGATCTGGACTTGTCACTCACGTCACTACCTCCTTGAGACTTTCAGTTTCACAACACCAGGAATTGATGAACTTTCATTTGATCTCCTGTTCCGAGTTCCCTCTCGTCCTTGGATACCCCTGGCTTCACAGCCATAATCCTCACATCGACTGGTCTGTGGGCACTATCAAGCAGTGGGGTCCTACGTGCCAAGCTACTTGTATTTTCCAGAATTCCCTGTTCTACTCCCGAGTCTTTAGAATCCATCGACCTGACCCGAGTTCCCGAGTGTTACCATGACCTCAAACTGGTGTTTAGCAAACAGAGGGCCACCATGCTACCACCCCATAGATCTTACGATTGCCCCATCGACCTGTTTCCGGGCACTTGCCCCCCCCAGGGGTCGGATCTTTTCCCTATCTCCACCCGAACGAGCTGCTATGGATACCTACATCAAGGACTCTCTGGAAGCAGGCCTCATGCGTCCATCAACCTCCCGGCGGGAGCAGGGTTTTTCTTTGTGGCCAAGAAAGATGGTGGATTACGTCCTTGCATCGACTACCGGGGACTCAATGACATAACCGTCCGTAACCGTTACCCGCTACCCCTTATGGCCACAGCCTTCGAGCTGCTCCAGGAAGCAGTTGTTTTCACTAAGCTTGACCTGCGGAACGCATACCATCTTGTGCGGATCAGACCTGGTGACGAGTGGAAGACCGCTTTCAACACGCCTACTGGTCACTATGAATACTTGGTGATGCCCTTCGCCTGACCAAGCCCAGCGGTGTTCCAAGCGCTCATAAACGATGTGCTTAGGGATATGCTTAACATATTTGTGTTCGTTTACTTGGATGACATCCTCATCTTTTCGAGCTCCTTCAAGAACACACTAAGCATGTCAGACAAGTACTCAAACGCCTCCTGGACAGCCATCTGTACGTTAAGCCGGAAAATGTGAATTCCATTCATCCCGAGTACAATTCCTGGGATTTGTAGTGGAACCCGGTCGAGTCCAAATGGACCCTAGGAAGGTAGGGGCGGTAGCGGATTGGCCCACCCCCAAATCCGTTAAGGATGTTCAGCGTCCTGGGCTTCACAAACTTTTACCGCAAGTTCATCAAGAACTTCAGTTTGGTGGCAGCTCCTCTCTCAGCTTTAACCAAAGGTGGCAATGCAAGGTTTTTGTGGGGAAGAGAAGCTGAGACGGCCTTCCAAGGACTCAAGCAGCGCGTCCTCTCTGCTCCCATCCTGATACTACCGACTACGGATGAACCATTTGTGGTGGAGGTAGACGCATCAGAGGTTGGTGTTGGAGCTGTCCTGTCTCAGAGGGGTGAAGACAAGAAGCTTCATCCGTGCGCTTTCTTCTCACACCGGCTTACCCCGACTGAGAGGAACTACGATGTGGGGGATCGTGAACTCCTAGCGGTTAAGATGGCATTGAAGGAATGGAGACACTGGCTCGAGGGGGCTTCTCACCCGTTTCAAGTGCTTACGGACCACAAAAATCTGGAGTATATCCAGCAGGCGAAGCGATTGAACTCTAGACAAGCTAGATGGTCTCTTTTCTTCAATCGATTCCAGTTTATCCTCACCTATCGGCCCGGGTCGAAGAATCTCAAACCGGATGCCCTGTCCCGAGTCTACGCTCCTGCCATTCGAGATGACACGGACATGCCTGTCCTTCCTGCTGCTAAGATTGTGGCTCCGATCTCGTGGCAAGTTGAGGATACCGTGAGACGTGCTCAAGCTAGCGAACCGGACCCTAAAGGAGGCCCTGCCAATCGGTTGTTTGTCCCCAAGGCAGTGAGGACTCAGGTCTTTCTGTGGGGGCACTCCTCTCGCCTCACCTGTCATCCGGGCGTAGGTCGCACCTTGGTGTTCATCCAGCGTAAGTTCTGGTGGCCTACCATAAGAGAAGACGTTGCCACTTTCAAATGCCTGCCCCGTGTGCTGCCAGGGCAAATCTTCTCACCTCCGCCCTCAAGGACTCCTTCACCCTTTACCTGTTCCCCACAGACCCTGGTCCCATATCTCATTGGACTTTATTACTGGACTTCCTCCATCCCATGGCAATACTACTATCCTAGTCATAATCGACAGGTTTTCAAAGGCGGCCAGGTTCGTCCTCTGACTAAGTTACCTTCTGCCAAGGAAACGGCTGAGTTGGTAATTAATCATGTGTTCCGAGTCTTCGGCATTCCTCAAGATGTGGTTTCTGACAGAGGTCCCCAGTTCGCCTCAAGGTTTTGGAAGGCCTTCTGCCAACTCATGGGGGCTTCTGCCAGTCTATCTTCAGGGTACCATCCGGAGTCCAACGGCCAAACAGAGAGGATGAATCAAGAGCTGGAAACCACCCTCCGATGTATGACTCGTGACAACCCGTCCACATGGTCATCCTTTATTGTTTGGGCCGAATACGCGCACAACACCTTGCGCTCCTCCTCCACTGGTATGTCCCCGCACGAGTGTCAGTTTGGCTATGCTCCTCCATTGTTCCCGGACCAGGAGGCAGAAGTCAGAGTGCCTTCAGCCTTGAGGTTCGTCAGACGCTGTCGGCTTATGTGGAGGAAGACCCGTCTTAATCTGATGCGTTCCTCACAGAGGTATCAACAACAAGCCAACAGACGCCGCCGTCCCGGGCCTACAGAGAGTCTGGCTTTCCACAAGAGACTTACCTCTACGGGTGGAGTCTCAAGCTGTCCCAAAATACATCGGCCCTTCAAGGTTGCCAGGAGAGTTAACCCAGTTTCTTATCGCCTACACTTACCCAGATCCCTTAAGATTAATCCCACATTTCATGTGTCATTGTTAAAACCTGTTGTTTTTTCTCCCTTGTCCCGGCAGACAGACCTCCCCCTCCGCCTCGTGTCATTGGAGGCCAGCCGGCTTATACCGTCCACCGGATACTGGATTCCCGCCGGGTGCAGCGGTCCTGGCAGTATCTGGTGGACTGGGAAGGCTACGGTCCTGAGGAGCGCTCCTGGGTTCCTGCCAAAGACATCCTGGACCCTGACCTCATTCGTCAGTTCAGGGCCCTCCACCCTGAGAGAGCTGGTAGGAACGTCAGGAGCCGTTCCTAGGGGGATTCTGTCAGGATTTGGCCAGGGTTGTTCCGGGTTTTGGTCAGTAGATGTCCCCATTGTGCTTTTTGTCCCTATGTTTTTCCCTTGATCCCCATTATTATTTGCACCTGTGTCTCGTTTCCCCTGATTGTATTTAAACCCTTTGTTTCCCTCAGTTCTGTGCTCTGTGTTTGTATGTTAGCACCCTGCCCTAGTGTTCTGTGTACTCTTGTCGATTCCGGGTGAAGTTCTTGTGGTATTCTGTTTTTTGTTTTTGTTTATTTTTTGGTGAGTTTCTTTTGAGGTCTTTTTGTGTTTTTCCTACCACCTTTTGGATTTGCCATTTTTTGCATTTTAGGATTTTTTCTTTATTAAATACACCGTCTTAAGTACTGCTGTGTCTGCCTCATCTTCTGGGTTCTGCTGTCTATTCGTGGCTCAGTTGGTTAAGTGACTGTTTCTCACTCCGGAGACCCAGGTTCGAAACCGGGTCCTGACACTGTATATAGATTTTTATACTGTATTATTGATTGTATTTTTGTTTATTCCATGTGTAACTCTGTGTTGTTGTATGTGTCGAACTGCTTTGTTTTATCTTGGCCAGGTCGCAGTTGTAAATTAGATCTTGTTCTCAACTAGCCTACCTGCTTAAAAAAAAGACATGGGGGAGACGGGGGGAGACACGGGGGAGACTGGGGTAGAGACATGGGGAGACTGGGTTGGAGACATAGGGAGACTGGGTTGCAGACATGGTGGGGACATGGGGGAGACTGGGGGAGACTGGGTTGGTGACATGGGGGATACATGGGGAGACTGGGGGAGACCGGGTTGGAGACAAGGTGGAGACTGGGTTGGAGACATGGGGGAGAATGGGGGAGAATGGGTTGCAGACATGGGGAGACTGGGTTGGAGACATGGGGGAGACTGGGTTGGAGACATGGGTGAGACTGGGTTGGAAACATGGGGAGACATGGTGAGACTGGGTTGGAGACATGGAGGAGACTGGGTTGGAGACATGGGGGAGACTGGGTTGGAGACATGGGGAGACTGGGTTGGAGACATGGGGGAGACTGGGTTGGAGACATGGGGGAGACTGGGTTGGAGGCATGGGGAGACATGGGGAGACTAGGTTGGAGACATGGGGAGACTGGGTTGGAGACATGGGGAGACATGGTGAGACTGGGTTGGAGACAGGGGGAGACTGGGTTGGAGACAAGGGGAGACATGGTGAGACTGGGTTGGAGACATGGGGAAACTGGGTTGGAGACATGGGGGAGGCTGGGTTGGAGACATGGGGGAGACTGGGTTGGAGACATGGGGAGACTGGGTTGGAAACATGGGGAGACTGGGTTGGAGACAAGGGGGAGACTGGGTTGGAGACATGGAGGAGACTGGGTTGGAGACATGGGGGAGACTGGGTTGGAGACATGGGGAGACTGGGTTGGAGACATGGGGAGACTGGGTTGGAGACATGGGG
>NC_088214.1:15335787-15350787 GCF_036934945.1 Oncorhynchus masou masou
CTGGTTAGGATCCTCATAGGTGTGTGGATGGATATATATCTTACTGCCAGGAAGTTTGACTGGAGACAGAAAAGAGAGACAGCGACACAGACAAAAACAAAGAGGGAGATCGATCTCAATAACTTTCCTGTAGAAAGCGGTACAACACACAAAGAAAGCAGTACAACACACACATGCGTTCAACTCCAACGTAATTAAAGGTACGGAAATGGCTGCCGAATGCTTGAGAGTTCAATATCACACTACATTGCCTCTCAGGATTGTTTTTGTTTACTACTCACAACAACACTTGTATAGTTGCTTCTCAGAAACAAATTGTACAAGTTATTGAGTTGTTGGAGTTGAAGTAAACTTGAGCATCTTATGACGGTGACAGTGATTCTCTGAGAATGTAAACTGCTTCTGTGTGGTCTAGCAAATGTTTTGAATGTTAGAGCTGAGGCAGAGTATGTTGACCCTGATTTCCCCACGTACAGAGAATATGGTATCTTCCTGTTTGATGGATTGCAAATCGTCTGAATCACTTTCTGTTTATGTAAATGTAACAATAACATGTGACACATCGAAAGCGTGTACTCTGTTTGTGTGTGTGTGTGTGTGTGTGTGTGTGTGTGTGTGTGTGTGTGTGTGTGTGTGTGTGTGTGTGTGTGTGTGTGTGTGTGTATATGTGATGCTTGGCAAAGTAAACATGTGGGGCATTCAGCAAACACAAACAGCTTCCTCATAAAAATATCATAAACAACCCATTATGGAAGGTTTCACACGACTCTGAAGAAATGCTTCTTTGGCTGCCTCTGAAAGAGATATCCTTCCTCTGCTGTATATTTGAGAGTGTGTTGTGTGTGTGTGTGTGTGTGTGTGTGTGCGTACTGTGTACCTCTTCCATGTTGAAACTGCAGCTTCTCTTCGTCAGGGTCCTGCTTGGCTTTGATGTACCCACAGTGTCTGAGGAACAAAACACACCAACCGGTTATTGACATCATGGTTTGTGTGTGTGTGTGTGCTTGTGCGGGTGTGAGAGTTGTGTGTCTAGTGTGTGTACTTTGTGTTGTGTGTGTGTGTGTTGTGTGTCTTGTGTTGTGTGTGTGTGTTGTGTGTTTTGTGTGTCTTGTGTTTGTTGTGTGTGAGAGTTGTGTGTCTTGTGTTGTGTGTGAGAGTTGAGTGTCTTGTGTTGTGTGTTTTGTGTGTGTTGTGTGTGAGAGTTGTGTGTTGTGTGAGTGCGTGTGTGTGTGTGTGTTGTGTATTTTGTGTGTTGTGTGAGTGCGTGTGTGTGTGTGTGTTGTGTATTTTGTGTGTTGTGTGAGTGCGTGTTGTGTGTTGTGTGAGTGCATGTGTGTTGTGTGTGTTGTGTGTGTGTTGTGTGAGTGCGTGTTGTGTGTGTTGTGTGAGTGTGTTGTGTATTTGTTGTGTGTTGTGTGAGTGCGTGTTGTGTGTGTTGTGTGAGTGCGTGTTGTGTGTTGTGTGAGTGCGTATGCACACCAACTTTTCATTTCAGTGTAAGAAACATGGTACACATTGAACAGCTGAGGGCATTTGAAAGTCTAGGAATATTCTCCTGTTTTTCTCCCCCTTCTCCTCCCCTCTATCCCCCTCTCTCTCTGGTCTCTATGCAGGAGCCTGGGGCTGTGAGAGTAGTAGTCCTTCTCTCTCTCCCCCCCTTCTCTCTTCCTCTGATTCTCTCTCTGAGCCTTTTCCTGGTGTGTGAAATAGCCTAAGTTTGTTCTTAAGTGTCTGTGTTGGCACCCTCCAGGCTGTAGTCATCCCCTTTAATTAGAGGTCCATGCACACACACACACACACACACACACACACACACACACACACACACACACACACACACACACACACACACACACACACACAGACAGACACACACACACACACACACACACACACACACACACACACACACACACACACACACACACACACTGCAGAGCCGATCAATCCAGCAATCAATAACAACCATTAATCGATTGATCAGCCCAGCTGTGAGGACGTGTTAGACTTGCTCTGTTTAAAAAGAGCCGCTCTTTGTGAGAGGTTGGGTCGGGGTTGGGGGCAGAGGGGTTAATATTAGCTTTTCTCCGCTCTGCAAAACTTCAGTAGGAAAACAGCTAATTTAATAATCCAATTCACACAAAACACCATTACATTTAATGCTCACTTAAATACAGCATGAAGGTTTTAGACCAATACATAAAAGCGTAACATCAATTTTCACATCGTCAGGTACTAAAACAACACATAAATGGTTCCTTTCTTGGCTCCTCTTCTCCCTTCTTCTTTGCTCTCCTCTATGATCTTTTCCTTTCATTTCCTCTGCTCTTTTCCTTCAAACCATCGTTTCCTCTTCTCTCTTCACTTGCTTTCTCTTCATTCCCCCTCTCCTCTCCTCCCCCTCTCTCCAATCATCTATTCTCATTATCAAGACTTATGAAGGGACGTTTTTCTCAAAAAGAAAGGCCCTCCATCTTTTACATCCTAAGCAGGGCCCAGTACATCGGATTATAATTGGAGGGAGGGATAGGACAAGCACCTGCTATAGATGGAGGGAGAGATAGGACAAGCACCTGCTATAGATGGAGGGAGAGATAGGACAAGCACCTGCTATAGATGGGGAGAGGGATAGGACAAGCACCTGCTATAGATTGAGGGAGGGATAGGACAAGCACCTGCTATAGATGGGGAGAGGGATAGGACAAGCACCTGCTATAGATGGGGAGAGGGATAGGACAAGCACCTGCTATAGATGGGGAGGGATAGGACAAGCACCTGCTATAGATGGGGAGAGGGATAGGACAAGCACCTGCTATAGATGGGGAGAGGGATAGGACAAGCACCTGCTATAGATGGGGAGAGGGATAGGACAAGCACCTGCTATAGATGGGGAGAGGGATAGGACAAGCACCTGCTATAGATGGGGAGAGGGATAGGACAAGCACCTGCTATAGATGGGGAGAGGGATAGGACAAGCACCTGCTATAGATGGGGAGAGGGATAGGACAAGCACCTGCTATAGATGGGGAGAGGGATAGGACAAGCACCTGCTATAGATGGGGAGAGGGATAGGACAAGCACCTGCATGCTATAGATGGGGAGAGGGATAGGACAAGCACCTGCTATAGATGGGGAGAGGGATAGGACAAGCACCTGCTATAGATGGGGAGAGGGATAGGACAAGCACCTGCTATAGATGGGGAGAGGGATAGGACAAGCACCTGCTATAGATGGGGAGAGGGATAGGACAAGCACCTGCTATAGATTGAGGGAGGGATAGGACAAGCACCTGCTATAGATGGGGAGAGGGATAGGACAAGCACCTGCTATAGATTGAGGGAGGGATAGGACAAGCACCTGCTATAGATGGGGAGAGGGATAGGACAAGCGCATGCTATAGATTGAGGGAGGGATAGGACAAGCACCTGCTATAGATGGGGAGAGGGATAGGACAAGCACCTGCTATAGCTATAGATTGAGGGAGAGATAGGACAAGCACCTGCTATAGATTGAGGGAGGGATAGGACAAGCACCTGCTATAGATGGGGAGACAAGGGATAGGACAAGCACCTGCTATAGATTGAGGGAGGGATAGGACAAGCACCTGCTATAGATGGGGAGAGGGATAGGACAAGCACATGCATGCTATAGATTGAGGGAGAGGATAGGACAAGCACCTGCTATAGATGGGGAGAGGGATAGGACAAGCGCATGCTATAGATTGAGGGAGGGATAGGACAAGCACCTGCTATAGATTGGGGAGAGGGATAGGACAAGCACCTGCTATAGATGGGGAGAGGGATAGGACAAGCACCTGCTATAGATTGAGGAGAGATAGATTGGGGAGGGATAGACAAGCACCTGCTATAGATGGGGAGAGGGATAGGACAAGCACCTGCTATAGATGGGGAGAGGGATAGGACAAGCACATGCTATAGATTGAGGGAGGGATAGGACAAGCACCTGCTATAGATGGGGAGAGGGATAGGACAAGCACATGCTATAGATGGGGAGAGGGATAGGACAAGCACCTGCTATAGATGGGGAGAGGGATAGGACAAGCGCATGCTATAGATTGAGGGAGGGATAGGACAAGCACCTGCTATAGATGGGGAGAGTGATAGAACAAGCACCTGCTATAGATGGGGAGAGGTATAGGACAAGCGCATGCTATAGATTGAGGGAGGGATAGGACAAGCACCTGCTATAGATGGGGAGAGGGATAGGACAAGCACCTGCTATAGATGGGGAGAGGGATAGGACAAGCACCTGCTATAGATTGAGGGAGGGATAGGACAAGCACCTGCTATAGATGGGGAGAGGGATAGGACAAGCACATGCTATAGATGGAGGGAGAGATAGGACAAGCACCTGCTATAGATGGGGAGAGGGATAGGACAAGCACCTGCTATAGATGGGGAGAGGGATAGGACAAGCGCATGCTATAGATTGAGGGAGGGATAGGACAAGCACCTGCTATAGATGGGGAGAGGGATAGGACAAGCACCTGCTATAGATGGGGAGAGGGATAGGACAAGCACCTGCTATAGATTGAGGGAGGGATAGGACAAGCACCTGCTATAGATGGGGAGAGGGATAGGACAAGCACATGCTATAGATGGAGGGAGAGATAGGACAAGCACCTGCTATAGATGGGGAGAGGGATAGGACAAGCACCTGCTATAGATGGGGAGAGGGATAGGACAAGCGCATGCTAAAGATGGGGAGAGGTATAGGACAAGCACCTGCTACAGATGGGGAGAGGGATAGGACAAGCACCTGCTATAGATGGGGAGAGGGGGAGGGATAGGACAAGCACCTGCTATAGATTGAGGGAGGGATAGGACAAGCACCTGCTATAGATGGGGAGAGGGATAGGACAAGCACCTGCTATATATGGGGAGACGGATAGAACAAGCACCTGCTATAGATGGAGGAAGGGAGGGATAGGACAAGCACCTGATATAGATGGAGGGGATAGGGCACCTAGATGGATAAGCACCTGCTATAGATGGAGGAAGGGAGGGATAGGACAAGCACCTGATATAGATGGGGACAGGGATAGGACAAGCATGTGCTTTAGATGGGGAGAAGGATAGGACAAGCACCTGCTATAGATGGGGAGAGGGATAGGACAAGCACCTGCTATAGATGGGGAGAGGGATAGGACAAGCACCTGCTATAGATGGGGAGAGGGATAGGACAAGCACCTGCTATAGATGGGGAGAGGGATAGGACAAGCACCTGCTATAGATGGGGAGAGGGATACAAGCACCTGCTATAGGACAAGCACCTGCTATAGATGGGGAGAGGGATAGGACAAGCACCTGCTATAGATGGGGATGGGGAGAGGGATAGGACAAGATGCTATAGGCTATAGATGGGGAGAGGGATAGGACAAGCAACCAGCTATAGATGGGGAGAGAGGGATAGGACAAGCACCTGCTATAGATGGGGAGAGGGATAGGACAAGCACCTGCTATAGATGGGGAGAGGATAGGACAAGCACCTGCTATAGATTGAGGGAGGGATAGGACAAGCACCTGCTATAGATGGGGAGAGGGATAGGACAAGCACCTGCTATAGATTGAGGGAGGGATAGGACAAGCACCTGCTATAGATGGGGAGAGGGATAGGACAAGCACCTGCTATAGATGGGGAGAGGGATAGGACAAGCACCTGCTATAGATGGGGAGAGGGATAGGACAAGCACATGCTATAGATTGAGGGAGGGATAGGACAAGCACCTGCTATAGATGGGGAGAGGGATAGAACAAGCACCTGCTATAGATGGGGAGAGGTATAGGACAAGCACCTGCTACAGATGGGGAGAGGGATAGGACAAGCACCTGCTATAGATGGGGAGAGGGATAGGACAAGCGCATGCTATAGATTGAGGGAGGGATAGGACAAGCACCTGCTATAGATGGGGAGAGGGATAGGACAAGCACCTGCTATAGATGGGGAGAGGGATAGGACAAGCACCTGCTATAGATTGAGGGAGGGATAGGACAAGCACCTGCTATAGATGGGGAGAGGGATAGGACAAGCACATGCTATAGATGGAGGGAGAGATAGGACAAGCACCTGCTATAGATGGGGAGAGGGATAGGACAAGCGCATGCTATAGATTGAGGGAGGGATAGGACAAGCACCTGCTATAGATGGGGAGAGGGATAGGACAAGCGCATGCTATAGATTGAGGGAGAGATAGGACAAGCACCTGCTATAGATGGGGAGAGGGATAGGACAAGCGCATGCTATAGATTGAGGGAGGGATAGGACAAGCACCTGCTATAGATTGAGGGAGAGATAGGACAAGCACCTGCTATAGATGGGGAGAGGGATAGGACAAGCGCATGCTATAGATTGAGGGAGGGATAGGACAAGCACCTGCTATAGATGGGGAGAGGGATAGGACAAGCGCATGCTATAGATTGAGGGAGGGATAGGACAAGCACCTGCTATAGATGGGGAGAGGGATAGGACAAGCACCTGCTATAGATGGGGAGAGGGATAGGACAAGCACCTGCTATAGATTGAGGGAGGGATAGGACAAGCACCTGCTATAGATGGGGAGAGGGATAGGACAAGCACCTGCTATAGATGGGGAGAGGGATAGGACAAGCACCTGCTATAGATGGGGAGAGGTATAGGACAAGCACCTGCTACAGATGGGGAGAGGGATAGGACAAGCACCTGCTATAGATGGGGAGAGGGATAGGACAAGCGCATGCTATAGATTGAGGGAGGGATAGGACAAGCACCTGCTATAGATGGGGAGAGGGATAGGACAAGCACCTGCTATAGATGGGGAGAGGGATAGGACAAGCACATGCTATAGATTGAGGGAGGGATAGGACAAGCACCTGCTATAGATGGGGAGAGGGATAGGACAAGCACATGCTATAGATGGAGGGAGAGATAGGACAAGCACCTGCTATAGATGGGGAGAGGGATAGGACAAGCACCTGCTATAGATGGGGAGAGGGATAGGACAAGCGCATGCTAAAGATGGGGAGAGGTATAGGACAAGCACCTGCTACAGATGGGGAGAGGGATAGAACAAGCACCTGCTATAGATGGGGAGAGGGATAGGACAAGCGCATGCTATAGATTGAGGGAGGGATAGGACAAGCACCTGCTATAGATGGGGAGAGGGATAGGACAAGCACCTGCTATATATGGGGAGACGGATAGAACAAGCACCTGCTATAGATGGAGGAAGGGAGGGATAGGACAAGCACCTGCTACAGATGGAGGGAGAGATAGGACAAGCACCTGCTATAGATGGGGAGATGGATAGGACAAGCACCTGCTATAGATGGGGAGAGGGATAGGACAAGCACGTGCTATAGATGGGGAGAGGGATAGAACAAGCACCTGGTATAGATGGGGAAAGGGATAGGACAAGCACCTGCTAGAGATGGGGAGAGGGATGGACAAGCACCTGCTATGCTAGATGGAGAGGGATAGGACAAGCACCTGCTATAGATGGGGAGAGGGATAGAACAAGCACCTGCTATAGATGGGGAGATGGATAGGACAAGCACCTGCTATAGATGGGGAGATAGGGATAGGACAAGCACCTGGTATAGATGGGGAAAGGGATAGGACAAGCACCTGCTATAGATGGGGAGAGGGATAGATGGAGGAGACAAGCACCTGCTATAGATGGGGAGAGGGATAGGACAAGCGCATGCTATAGATTGAGGGAGGGATAGGACAAGCACCTGCTATAGATGGGGAGAGGGATAGGACAAGCACCTGCTATAGATGGGGAGAGGGATAGGACAAGCACCTGCTATAGATTGAGGGGGAGAGGATAGGACAAGCACCTGCTATAGATGGGGAGAGGGATAGGACAAGCACCTGCTATAGATGGGGAGAGGGATAGGACAAGCACCTGCTATAGATGATGGACAAGCACCTGCTACAAGCACCTGGAGAGGGGATAGGACAAGCACCTGCTACAGATGGGGAGAGGGATAGGACAAGCACCTGCTATAGATGGGGAGAGGGATAGGACAAGCGCATGCTATAGATTGAGGGAGGGATAGGACAAGCACCTGCTATAGATGGGGAGAGGGATAGGACAAGCACCTGCTATAGATGGGGAGAGGGATAGGACAAGCACATGCTATAGATTGAGGGAGGGATAGGACAAGCACCTGCTATAGATGGGGAGAGGGATAGGACAAGCACATGCTATAGATGGAGGGAGAGATAGGACAAGCACCTGCTATAGATGGGGAGAGGGATAGGACAAGCACCTGCTATAGATGGGGAGAGGGATAGGACAAGCGCATGCTAAAGATGGGGAGAGGTATAGGACAAGCACCTGCTACAGATGGGGAGAGGGATAGAACAAGCACCTGCTATAGATGGGGAGAGGGATAGGACAAGCGCATGCTATAGATTGAGGGAGGGATAGGACAAGCACCTGCTATAGATGGGGAGAGGGATAGGACAAGCACCTGCTATATATGGGGAGACGGATAGAACAAGCACCTGATGGAGGAAGGGGAGGGATAGGACTATAGATGGAGGAAGGGAGGGATAGGACAAGCACCTGCTACAGATGGAGGGAGAGATAGGACAAGCACCTGCTATAGATGGGGAGATGGATAGGACAAGCACCTGCTACAGATGGGGAGAGGGATAGGACAAACACCTGCTATAGATGGGGAGAGGGATAGAACAAGCACCTGGTATAGATGGGGAAAGGGATAGGACAAGCACCTGCTACAGATGGGGAGAGGGATAGGACAAACACCTGCTATAGATGGGGAGAGGGATAGAACAAGCACCTGCTATAGATGGGGAGATGGATAGGACAAGCACCTGCTATAGATGGGGAGAGGGATAGAACAAGCACCTGTTATAGATGGGGAGAGGGATAGAACAAACACCTGCTATAGATGGGGAAAGGGATAGGACAAGCACCTGCTATAGATGGGGAAAGGGACAGGACAAGCACCTGGTATAGATGGGGAAAGGGATAGGACAAGCACCTGCTATGAATGGGGAGAGGGATAGGACAAACACCTGCTATAGATGGGGAGAGGGATAGAACAAGCACCTGTTATAGATGGGGAGAGGGATAGGACAAGCACCTGCTATAGATGGGGAGAGGGATAGAACAAGCACCTGCTATAGATGGGGAGATGGCACCTGCTATAGATTGAGGGAGGATAGGACAAGCACCTGCTATAGATGGGGGGAGGGATAGGACAAGCACCTGCTATAGATGGGGAGAGGGGATAGATGGGGAGAACAAGCACCTGTTATAGATGGGGAAAGGGATAGGACAAGCACCTGCTATAGATGGGGAAAGGGATAGGACAAGCACCTGGTATAGATGGGGAAAGGGATAGGACAAGCACCTGCTATGAATGGGGAGAGGGATAGGACAAACACCTGCTATAGATGGGGAGAGGGATAGGACAAGCACCTGGTATAGATGGGGAAAGGGATAGAACAAGCAGTTGGTATAGATGGGGAAAGGGAAAGGACAAGCACCTGCTATAGGTGGGGAGAGGGATAGGACAAGCACCTGCTATAGATGGGGAAAGGGATAGGACAAGCACCTGCTATAGATGGGGAGAGGGATAGAACAAGCACCTGTTATAGATGGGGAAAGGGATAGGACAAGCACCTGCTATAGATGGGGAAAGGGACAGGACAAGCACCTGGTATAGATGGGGAAAGGGATAGGACAAGCACCTGCTATGATGGGGAGAGGGATAGGACAAACACCTGCTATAGATGGGGAGAGGGATAGAACAAGCACCTGGTATAGATGGGGAAAGGGATAGAACAAGCAGTTGGTATAGATGGGGAAAGGGAAAGGACAAGCACCTGCTATAGGTGGGGAGAGGGATAGGACAAACACCTGCTATAGATGGGGAGAGGGATAGAACAAGCACCTGCTATAGATGGGGAGAGGAATAGGACAAGCACCTGCTATAGATGGGGAGAGGGATAGGACAAGCACCTGCTATAGATGGGGAGAGGGATAGGACAAGCACCTGATGGGGAGAGGGATAGGACTATAGATGGGGAGAGGGATAGGACAAGCACCTGCTATAGATGGGGAGAGGGATAGAACAAGCACCTGCTATAGATGGGGAGAGGGATAGGACAAGCACCTGCTATAGATGGGGAAAGGGATAGGACAAGCACCTGCTATAGATGGGGAGAGGGATAGAACAAGCACCTGCTATAGATGGGGAAAGGGATAGGACAAGCACCTGCTATAGATGGGGAAAGGGATAGGACAAGCACCTGTTATAGATGGGGAAAGGGATAGGACAAACACCTGGTATAGATGGGGAAAGGGATAGGACAAGCACCTGGGATGGGGACAAGCACCTGCTATAGATGGGGAAAGGGATAGGACAAGCACCTGCTATAGATGGGGAGAGGGATAGGACAAACACCTGCTATAGATGGGGAGAGGGATAGGACAAGCACCTGCTATAGATGGGGAGAGGGATAGGACAAGCACCTGCTATAGATGGGGAGAGGGATAGGACAAGCACCTGCTATAGATGGGGAGAGGGATAGATAGACAAAGACAAGATGGGGAGAGGGATAGGACAAGCACCTGCTATAGATGGGGAGAGGGATAGGACACCTGCTATAGATGGGGAGAGGGATAGGACAAACACCTGCTATAGATGGGGAGAGGGATAGGACAAGCACCTGCTATAGATGGGGAGAGGGATAGGACAAGCACCTGTTATAGATGGGGAGAGGGATAGGACAAGCACCTGCTATAGATGGGGAGAGGGATAGGACAAGCACCTGCTATAGATGGGGAGAGGGATAGGACAAGCACCTGTTATAGATGGGGAGAGGGATAGGACAAGCACCTGCTATGAATGGGGAGAGGGATAGGACAAACACCTGCTATAGATGGGGAGAGGGATAGGACAAGCACCTGCTATAGATGGGGAGAGGGATAGGACAAGCACCTGCTATAGATGGGGAGAGGGATAGGACAAGCACCTGCTATAGATGGGGAGAGGGATAGGACAAGCACCTGCTATAGATGGGGAGAGGGATAGGACAAGCACCTGGATGGGGAGGATAGGACAAGCACCTGCTATGAATGGGGAGAGGGATAGGACAAACACCTGGTATAGATAGATGGGGAAAGGGATAGGACAAGCACCTGCTGATGGATAGATTGATAGGGATGGAGGGATAGGACAAGCACCTGCTATAGATGGGGAGAGGGATAGGACAAGCACCTGCTATAGATGGGGAGAGGGACAGGACAAGCACCTGCTATAGATGGGGAGAGGGATAGGACAAGCACCTGCTATAGATGGGGAAAGGGATAGGACAAGCACCTGTTATAGATGGGGAGAGGGATAGGACAAGCACCTGCTATGAATGGGGAGAGGGATAGGACAAGCACCTGCTATAGATGGGGAGAGGGATAGAACAAGCACCTGGTATGAATGGGGAGAGGGATAGGACAAACACCTGCTATAGATGGGGAGAGGGATAGAACAAGCACATGCTATAGATGATGGAAGTGAGAGATAGGACAAGCACTTGATATAGATGGAGGGGGGATAGGACAAACACCTGCTATAGATGGGGAGAGGGATAGGACAAGCACCTGCTATAGATGGGGAGAGGGATAGGACAAGCACGTGCTTTAGATGGGGAGAGTGATAGGACAAGCATGTGCTTTAGATGGGGGAAGGATAGGACAAGCACCGTATATAGATTGAGGGAGGGATAGGACAAGCACCTGCTACAGATGGAGGGAGAGATAGGACAAGCACCTGCTATAGATGGGGAGATGGATAGGACAAGCACCTGCTATAGATGGGGAGAGGGATAGGACAAGCACCTGCTATAGATGGGGAGATGGATAGGACAAGCACCTGCTATAGATGGGGAGAGGGATAGGACAAGCACCTGCTATAGATGGGGAAAGGGATAGGACAAGCACCTGCTATAGATGGGGAGAGGGATAGGACAAACACCTGGTATAGATGGGGAAAGGGATAGAACAAGCACCTGGTATAGATGGGGAGAGGGATAGGACAAGCACCTGCTATAGATGGGGAAAGGGATAGGACAAGCACCTGCTATAGATGGGGAAAGGGATAGGACAAGCACCTGACAATGTCACATGTCAGTACATATACACAACAAGTAGGTCACATATCAGTACATACACACAACAAGTAGGTCACATGTCAGTACATATACACAACAAGTAGTTCACATGTCAGTACATACACACAACAAGTAGGTCACATGTCAGTACATATACACAACAAGTAGGTCACATGTCAACCATATACACAACAAGTATGTCACATGTCAATACATATACACAACAAGTAGGTCACATGTCAGTACATATACACAACCAGTAGGTCACATGTCAGTACATACACACAACCAGTAGGTCACATGTCAGTACATATACACAACAAGTATGTCACATGTCAATACATATACACAACAAGTAGGTCACATGTCAGTACATATACACA
The DNA here is from genome assembly GCF_036934945.1 of Oncorhynchus masou masou. NCBI lineage: Eukaryota > Metazoa > Chordata > Actinopteri > Salmoniformes > Salmonidae > Oncorhynchus > Oncorhynchus masou. The sequence continues at coordinate 15,348,315 of NC_088214.1, forward strand.
ACCAGTAGGTCACATGTCAGTACATATACACAACAAGTAGGTCACATGTCAGTACATACACACAACCAGTAGGTCACATGTCAGTACATCTACACAACAAGTAGGTCACATGTCAGTACATATACACAACAAGTAGGTCACATGTCAGTACATATACACAACAAGTAGGTCACATGTCAGTACATATACACAACAAGTAGGTCACATGTCAGTACATATCCACAACAAGTAGGTCACATGTCAGTACATATACACAACAAGTATGTCACATGTCAGTACATATACACAACCAGTAGGTCACATGTCAGTACATACACACAACAAGTAGGTCACATGTCAGTACATACACACAACAAGTAGGTCACATGTCAGTACATACACACAACAAGTAGGTCACATGTCAGTTCATATACACAACAAGTAGGTCACATGTCAGTACATACACACAACAAGTAGGTCACATGTCAGTACATATACACAACCAGTAGATCACATGTCGGTACATACACACAACCAGTAGGTCACATGTCAGTACATATACGCAACCAGTAGGTCACATGTCAGTACATATACACAACCAGTAGGTCACATGGGGAGAGGTGTTATGTCGTGAGGTGTTGCTTTATTTGTATTTTTAAACCAGGTTTGCTGTTCACTTGCTCTATATAAGATGGAAGGGAGTTGCATGAACTCATGGCTCTGTATAATACTGTATGTACGCTTCCTTGAATTGATTCTGGACCTGGGAAAAGGAGTGAAAGGGAGAGTAAAATGAGTGAGAGGGAAAAAGAGGAGAGGAATTAGAGGTGATGAGGAGGAATGAGGTCTTGTTAGCCTTAGTTAATATGACAGTAGTTCAGTGCCTAATCCCTGTGTTTTTACACAGTTGAACAGGTGGAAATGGGCCCTTTAGGGGATACTGTCTATGTCTGGGACTGGGGTGAGAGAGGGAGAGGCAGGGAGAACAACACAATCCTAAGCAACCTGCATACACATTGTGTGAAGTACATAGACCAACATAGCTTCTTTAGTAGGTCAAAGTTGTGTGCTGAAAATCCTTGGTAGAACATGGGTGGAGTAGGCATGGTGGTGCTCATGTGAATTTCCTTCATTATGTTTTTTTTACACTGGAAAGGGGATTTTCTGTTAAAGGTGCATTATACAACATTCCCACAGGCAAAGCTAGACCAAAGGTCTTTCATTGGCAGTGCTATTGTAAACTTTAATTCACTCTCTGCCAAAAGGTCTGAGCCTTAATGGCACAGGTGGTGTGCTTGCATAACTGCAAGGGTTGCTGGTTAAAACCCTGGACTGTTGGCTGTTGTCCTCTAATAGCTCAAATACATTTTGGACTTACTATTATAGTATGCATAGAACTTACAATGGATAGCTCAATTGATTGCAACAGTCTTACGTTGTCAAATATAACTAAAATCCCATTGAAAGAAAACGGTTTTAAAACATTGACTTTTGAGCTATGCATCCTATACATTTATACAATCTGGGTTAAGGGGGGCATTAGCTCCCTCCCCCATCCCTAGAGCTGCGCCACCGGAATGGCCGTGCACGGCAGAGTTGGTGACAAATATCCAACACAAAGACTAGTCCAGCATCTAGGTCGTAGCTGTAGATACAATCAAGATGGTTAAATGGAAAAGTTGTTGGTTTGGCACTGTTGATCAGCAAACATTTTATTTAAAATGTCAAGAAGACTAAGTAATGTATTATGGATGTTAGAATTGTTTTTTCCTGATGCTAGCAAGCATGCATTTGCACCAGGCAGGCAGTGGACTACCAAGGAACTGTTTATATGTAATATTTGCTAGCAATTTGTTTTCTCAGCTGCAGTTTCAGTTGTGACCTGTCTGACCCTGAAATGTGGCTAGCTCTTACCGTAGCTTGGACTATGGAGTAACTAGCTAGTTTTGCAAAATCCCATTGCATACATTACAAGATAACAGCGTGACAATTTGCCCAAAGTTTGGTGTTAGTTTTGCACTAACCTAAAATAGCAAGCATAAAAGAAACCCTTGAGCAGAGTTCCCACATCCGATTTTCAGCTGAAGAGGAAGCTAGGTTGAAAACAGCTGTATCCCTGAAAACCAGAACTGCCGGTTGTTGGCAACTTGGCAAAGGGTAGTTTTGAATTTGATGCAGTTAGCTAGCTATGCTTTGTTGAAAAATGTAGGAATGGCATTCGGATGTGAGCTAACATTAGCTAGCTTCTGGGTCGAGGTCAGCTGCTGTTGTCTGGCTCTAGCTAGCTAGCTTGCTAATGGCTGAAGTAATTTGTGTAAAAACATTCTATAACCAAATATAGCTAGCTACCTTTCTTTTGCATTTTAGTTAGCTAGCTAACTGTCAGCTAACTGGTATTAGCTAGCTACAGAAGCTAGTTGCTGGACTTTGGACAAGCAAGCTAACGCTAGTTAACATTAGCTAGCTAGTTAACTAGCTCGTCAAAATACAGTAT
>NC_088214.1:15358287-15363287 GCF_036934945.1 Oncorhynchus masou masou
CTTCTCTCTCCCCTCCCGTCCTTCTCTATCCCTTCATCCTTTTCTCTCCCCTCCCGTCCTTCTCCATCCTTCTCTCTCCCTTCTTCCTTCTTTCTCCCCTCCTTCCTTCCTTCTACCTCTCTATTTCCTTCTATCTCCCCTCTCCCACCTTCATTCTCTCCCTCTCTCTACTTCCTCTCCTATCCCTATCCCCATCCCTTGTTTCTTCTCCCTCCCACATTCATTATCTCTCCATTTCTCTCCTTCCTCTCCTCTCCCCATCTCTCCTTCCTTCTCTCTCTTCCTCTCCCACATTCCTTCTCTCTTTCCTCTCCCTCCCTCCCTCATTCCTTCTCTCTCCCCCTCTCTTTCCCTCCTTCTCTGCTCTCTCCCTACCTCCTTCCTTTTCTCTCCCTCCTTCCATCTTTGTCTCTCTCCCTCCTTCCTTCCCTCTCCCTCCCACCATCTGGCATCCAGCCAAAAACTCTCCTGACTGCTTTAGAAAAAGATTTACTATGCCAGAGGTAATTATTAGGAACGGGAAATTATTAACAATAGAGTTATGGTATATAAATCTGTCTGTGTTTCATTAAAACATGTTTTGAAACATTAACTTAATACCAATTCATTAGACTAAGTGGAGAGCCAGACAGGACGAGGGGCAGAGGAGAGGAGAGGAGAGGGGAAGTATGAGCATAGAGAAGAAGAGAGAGGTAAGGGAAAGCATGTTTAGTGGAGGGGTGACCTGTTTTCATCATCATTGAGGGAAGTGTGTTTTCATGTCTAATAAACTAAACTACACACCACAGTATGAGTGGGTCACAAACTCAGGGCAAGAAAACACACCATGGGTTTGGTGAGAGTGTGTTACGACCAATGATCCCTCTAAGCTGAGTGTGGGTTGCGGGCGCGCAGCTCCCCGGGACTGCCGTTCAGAAGAAATATCAGCCTGCACAGAGAAGCACAAGATTGAACTTCACACAATTCTAGAGTTTTCCACCTTAATTAACACTGTCAACTTTTCCCTTTGTGGGAATTGTGATCAAATCAACACAATAGTAGCCACTTTCAATGTAACATACCAAAACAAACTATGCAAAAGATTTTGTTGTAGGCAGAACGCAACGGAGTAGGATACTATTGCATTGATATGCACGACTCATCCTGTACTCTACACAGACTGTTGCAGCATAACCAATCAGAGCTGCAGTAGGCCTATATGCAAATAGACCATTGCCATATATGGATCTGTGCAATTCACTTTGAACTGGACTTTGTTTAAAGCATGAGTGGTCGTGATTATTATGAGCTTGTTCTCAGATCAAAGCGAGAGCTGCATGTAGCCACGTGTCCACATTTGTTCAAATCCAAGAGCACAAAACATGTCTTTAATTCTCAAATCACTAAGATGTCAGATCAACACACACGCACGCACGCACGCACGCACACACACACACACACACACACACACACACACACACACACACACACACACACACACACACACACACATACAGTGCCTTGCGAAAGTATTCGGCCCCCTTGAACTTTGCAACCTTTTGCCACATTTCAGGCTTCAAACATAAAGATATAAAACTGTATTTGTTTGTGAAGAATCAACAACAAGTGGGACACAATCATGAAGTGGAACGACATTTATTGGATATTTCAAACTTTTTTAACAAATCAAAAACTGAAAAATTGGGCATGCAAAATTATTCAGCCCCTTTACTGTCAGTGCAGCAAACTCTCTCCAGAAGTTCAGTGAGGATCTCTGAATGATCCAATGTTGACCTAAATGACTAATGATGATAAATACAATCCACCTGTGTGTAATCAAGTCTCCGTATAAATGCACCTGCACTGTGATAGTCTCAGAGGTCCGTTAAAAGCGCAGAGAGCATCATGAAGAACAAGGAACACACCAGGCAGGTCCGAGATACTGCTGTGAAGAAGTTTAAAGCCGGTTTTGGATACAAAATGATTTCCCAAGCTTTAAACATCCCAAGGAGCACTGTGCAAGCTATAATATTGAAATGGAAGGAGTATCAGACCACTGCAAATCTACCAAGACCTGGCCGTCCCTCTAAACTTTCAGCTCATACAAGGAGAAGACTGATCAGAGACGCAGCCAAGAGGCCCATGATCACTCTGGATGAACTGCAGAGATCTACACCTGAGGTGAGAGACTCTGTCCATAGGACAACAATCAGTCGTATATTGCACAAATCTGGCCTTTATGGAAGTGGCAAGAAGAAAGCCATTTCTTAAAGATATCCATAAAAAGTGTCGTTTAAAGTTTGCCACAAGCCACCTGGGAGACACACCAAACATGTGGAAGAAGGTGTTCTGGTCAGATGAAACCAAAATTGAACTTTTTGGCAACAATGCAAAACGTTATGTTTGGTGTAAAAGCAACACAGCTCATCACAATGAACACACCATCCCCACTGTCAAACATGGTGGTGGCAGCATCATGGTTTGGGCCTGTTTTTCTTCAGCAGGGACAGGGAAGATGGTTAAAATTGATGGGAAGATGGATGGAGCCAAATACAGGACCATTCTGGAAGAAAACCTGATGGAGTCTGCAAAAGACCTGAGACTGGGACGGAGATTTGTCTTCCAACAAGACAATGATCCAAAACATAAAGCAAAATCTACAATGGAATGGTTCAAAAATAAACATATCCAGGTGTTAGAATGGCCAAGTCAAAGTCCAGACCTGAATCCAATCGAGAATCTGTGGAAAGAACTGAAAACTGCTGTTCACAAATGCTCTCCATCCAACCTCACTGTGCTCGAGCTGTTTTGCAAGGAGGAATGGGAAAAAATTTCAGTCTCTCGATGTGCAAAACTGATAGAGACATACCCCAAGCGACTTACAGCTGTAATCGCAGCAAAAGGTGGCGCTACAAAGTATTAACTTAAGGGGGCTGAATAATTTTCCACACCCAATTTTTCAGTTTTTGATTTGTTAAAAAAGTTTGAAATATCCAATAAATGTCGTTCCACTTCATGATTGTGTCCCACTTGTTGTTGATTCTTCACAAAAAAATACAGTTTTATATCTTTATGTTTGAAGCCTGAAATGTGGCAAAAGGTCGCAAAGTTCAAGGGGGCCGAATACTTTCGCAAGGCACTGTACTTTCCTCCCATCTTTATAGGCTATAGTTAGTCCTTTTAGAACATCTGGGAAAGGTATCATTATGATACCAGCGACTACTAGCTTGTTTGTGAGCTACTTAGTTCGTAGGGTTTTTGCAGACAAAGCAGTATCATATAGCCCAAAGCTCACCCATATTGGTTCAAAGAGCCGCAAGCTGCCAGCAAATACACACACACGCACACGCACAAAGACATGCGCAGACATTTAGCAGCTGCCCGGTGCTCACCTTTCTGCCACAGACCTCTCTCTCTCTCTGTGTGGGTTTGTCACTAACCTCTCCTCAAAACATAGTTTCTCCAGCCAGCAAACTAGACCAGAGTCTTCTGGCATTGAGAACACCTACGAGCCAGGAAACTGCTTGCGGAAGGCACACAATGGCTTCCATTCACCTCCCAACAAACAGGACTTGGCATTTTCTGGCATAGAGGACCAGGAAACTGCCTGTGTGGGGAGAATTCTGGCACAAAATGGCTGCTGGGGTATGCATCTCCCAGGTGGGTGGTGGATGAGCTGAGCTGAAAAAATTATAAACTCCCTCCAATGAGAAGCCTTTCATCTGTGCTTCAATTACCTTCTCCCTCTCTCTTTCTCCTCCTTCACTTTCATCTCTCTCTCTTTGTTTACCATCTGTTCTAGTTTCCTTTTCTACTTCCTACATGGTCTCAGGTATACTGGAGTAATAGAGGTAGGTATGTATAGGGGTAAGGAGACAGGGATACTGGAGTGATAGAGGTAGATATGTATAGGGGTAAGGAGACAGGGATACTGGAGTGATAGAGGTAGAGGAGACTAGGCATCAGGATATATGATAAACAGTAGCAGCAGTGTATAGGATGATTGTATGTGAGTGTGTGTGAGTGTGTGTAGAGTCAATATAAATGTGTTTGCATGTTATGTGTGTGTTGGAGTGCCAGTATGCGTGAGTGTGTAGAGTCCTGTGAGTGTGAATAGAAAATACAAATATAACTAAAAGGGTCAACTCAGATAGTCTGTGTAGCCATTTTGTTAGCTGTTTAGCAGTCTTATGGCTTGGGGATAGAAGCTGTTTAGTAGCCTGTTGGTGTCAGACTTGATTCACCGGTACCTCTTGATGTGCAGAAGCAGAGGGAACAGTCTATGGCTTGGGTGGCTGGCGTCTTTAACAATTTTCTGGGCCTTCCTTTCACACCACCTGATATAGAGATCCTGGATGGCAGGGAGATGGCCCCAATCACTGGGGTGTCTGCACCACCCTCTGTAGCGCCATGCAATTTTTATATATATATTTTTTTATTTCACCTTTATTAAACCAGATAGGCTAGTTGAGAACACGTTCTCATTTACAACTGCGACCTGGCCAAGATAAAGCATAGCAGTGTGAACAGACAACAACACAGAGTTACACATGGAGTAAACAATAAACAAGTCAATAACATAGTATAAAAAAAATAGTCTATATACATTGTGTGCAAAAGGCATGAGGAGGTAGGCGAATAATTACAATTTTGCAGATTAACAATGGATTACCGATGGACTATGTACAGCTGCAGCGATCGGTTAGCTGCTCAGATAGCAGATGTTTAAAGTTGGTGAGGGAGATAAAAGTCTCCAATTTCAGCGATTTTTGCAATTTCTTCCAGTCACAGGCAGCAGAGAACTGGAAGGAAAGGCGGCCAAATGAGGTGTTGGCTTTAGGGATGATAAGTTAGATACACCTGGTGGAGCGCGTGCTATGGGTGGGTGTTGCCATCGTGACCAGTGAACTGAGATAAGGCAGAGCTTTACCTAGCATGGACTTGTAGATGACCTGGAGCCAGTGGGTCTGGCGACGAATATGTAGCGAGGGCCAGCCGACTAGAGCACACAGGTCGCAGTG
>NC_088214.1:15368287-15388287 GCF_036934945.1 Oncorhynchus masou masou
TACCTTTATAAAGGTAAAATAATTATGAGTGATGACGTGTTTCAGACATAATTATGGACTATAGCTGTATTTTTTAAAATTTGCACCGGAAGAGTTCAACCAATGCCGTCATTGGTTGATTGAGTCTGATGTCTGATAAAAAAAATATTGGAGTCACGTTTTTTAGCAATTATTGTGGCCTTTGTGTTTCGCCGATTGCACGATCCAACTAGCAGCAAGTAGATATGGTTGTCCTTGTTCAAATAGAACCATTGGACTATCTGCCAGGACATTGAAGGACAGCTTGGTTGACTCATTTCCCCTGGCTTTGTAAAGACTACAGTTTGACGGGAGCCCTACTTCCTTGTTCCTACCCTATTAAGCAAGCTTTTCAAAACGGGGGGCAGTACTAGTTTACAGGTACATGGAAGTTATGTTACCATGCACTGTCTATCCAAGATAATTAATTAGCTACAATGGCAGCTTCTGATGATTCCTCATTCCAAGAAGAGCTGGACGCTGAATTTTTTTTTGATGTTCTTTTACATAGGAACATACAGCCCTATTCACTTCAGAATACACTGAAGAGCAGTTGAAACAGTGACAGAAATAACTGTGAGACTAGCAAGCAGCGGAAGCAGCCTAGACCATCTGGGCTGGACCAGGACTCAGGGCAAATTACAAACAAGTAAGTTGTTTTGCTATCTGTAGCTAGCTAGCAATAAAAGCTCTCTTTTTACACGAGGCAGTGTTGTTCAGTACAATACAATTTGGTGATCGATTTGGCCATATCAAGGCTTGTTAGTACCATTACAAGGCACGCTAAAACCAAGTTTAGTTAGCTAGCTAGCTGTGTATTTAATACACCTAAAATGTACTGTAGTATAACGTTATAGCTAGCAAGCTACCTAGCCTAGCTAGCCTCAATATCTCTCATTATGAGCAAAACTGAAGAAATGTTACGATGATAATGGTGTAGAGTAAAGGAATGACTTTGGTTTTATGACTCATATTAGTCTTGGAGTTACTATACTTGTGTGATATAGCTAGCTAGGTAGCGAACTTGTGTCTGTGACATGTCTCATTCTACACCATGCTGTTACAGTAGGAATACAGACAGTACACAATGACTACCCATGAATGTGTAATAGTATTTTTGACTCTCTCACACATTAAATACTGCTTGGACACAACAACGTTGATTACTCTCAAGGGGAGATGTGAAAGGTCCCATAACAACAATCTCCCCTTGTATCAAAGTGACTCCGAACACCTCACTGCACCATCAAAACCACTATATGCAGTTATTCCTTTTGTAGAACTGTAGCAGTTATTATAAGCGTAAGTTGCATATTCTTTTTTCTTCTGTATATATGTCACACAATGCCATAACTGTTACTACTTACTGCTGTGTAAACTCACCTCAGTCTCCAGAGCAAATAAACTTCATCTTGAATACAATCCATGTCTACTTACTAGCTTTATTGATAGACTAATCTACTGTTTTATTGAAACATGCTATTTGCCAACAAATTTGCGTTTAAATGACACACAAAGTTCCTGCATTATTTGTTTTAGCAGTAAGACTGAAGCTAGTTTATCCCAAAACATTTAAAGAAAATCAAAATGAATTAACGCAGGAAATTAAGTAAACACTTTATTGGTATCGGATGCAGCAGGAATAATTGAGTAACTTGTCAGTACACTTTAAAAAGACATTATATTAAACACCGATATATATTCTGTACACAGTTGAAGCCAGAAGTTTACATACACCTAAGCAAATACATTTAAACTCAGTTTTTCATAATTCCTGACATTTAGTCAGAGTAAAAATTCCCTGTCTTAGGTCAGTTAGGATCACCACTTTATTTTAAGAATGTGAAATGTCAGAATAATAGTAGAGAGAAGGATTTAATTCAGCTTTAATTTCTTTCATCACATTCCCAGTGGGTCAGAAGTTTAGATACACGCAATTAGTATTTGGTAGCATTGCCTTCAAATTAATTTGGGTCAAACGTTTTTGGGTAGCCTTCGACAAGCTTCCCATAATAAATTGGGTGAATTTTGTCCCATTCCTCCTGACAGAGCTGGTGTGACTGAGTCAGGTTTCTAGTCTTCCTTGCTAGCTCACACTTTTTCAGTTCTGCCCACAATTTTCTATGGGATTGAGGTCAGGGCTTTGTGATGGCCACTCCAATACCTTGACTTTGTTGTCCTTAAACCATTTTGCCACAACTTTGGAAGTATGCTTGGGGTCATTGTCCACATGGAAGACCCATTTGCGACTAATCTTAAACATCCTGACTGATGTCTTGAGATGTTGCTTCAATATAGCCACATCATTTCTTCCCTCATGATGCCATCTATTTTGTGAAGTGCACCAGTCCCTCCTGCAGCTAAGCACCCCCACACCATGATGCTGCCACCCCCATGTTTCACGGTTGGTACGGTGTTCTTTGGCTTGCATGCTTCCCCCTTTTCCCTCCAAACATAACGATGGTCATTATGGCCAAACAGTTCAACTTTTGTTTCATCAGACCAGAGGACATTTCAACAAAAAGTATGATCTTTGGCCCCATTTCCATTTGCAATGGACATTAGACCGGTGAAAATCTTTCCTTTGGTCTGATGAGTCCAAATTTGAGGTTTTTGGTTCTAATCGCCGTGTCTTTGTAAGGGGATGATATCCGCATGGATCACTAGTAACTTTAAATAATAACACTTTAATAATGTTTACATATCTTACATTACTCATCTCATATGTGTTGTGTCTCTGACTGATTAAAAACGTATTTTTCTCAATTTCCGCCTGAATGACGTGCTCAAAGTAAACTGCCTGTTGCTCAGGACCTGAAGCCAGGGTATGCTTACAATTGATACCATTGGAAAGAAAACACTTTGAAGTTTGGAGAAATGTTAATATAATAAAGGAGAATATAACACAATATATATGGTAGGAGAAAATCCAAAGTTTGTTTGAGAGATCATGCTCTTACAATGGCAAGTATAAGGGCATACTGGAAATTAGCTCCCAGGATGCAATTCCTATGGCTTCCACAGGGTGTCAGCAGTCTATGTTCAACTTTCAGGCTTGTAACTTCCAAAACGATTAATAAATATCAGTGTTTGAAGACAGGAGGCACAAGCTAAAATTTCTTATTGAACATACTTCTTTCTGTAAGAAATATTATAGTTTGAATACATTTTAGGGTATCTAAGGAGTAAATATAAATGTTTTTGACATGTTGAAAAAAGTTTAGGGGCAGATTTTCGGATTCCTTTCTCTGAATGTGAGTGGATTACTCAAATCGATGGCGCCAACTAAACTGACTTTTTGGGATATAAAGGATTTTATCTAACAAAATGACACTACATGTTATAGCTGGGACCCTTTGAAAGACAAATCACAGGAAGATTTTTTTAAAGTAAGTAAATATTTAATCGCTATTTGTGAATTTATGAAACCTGTGCCGGTGGAAAACTATTTTGGTGTGGGGCGCCGTCCTTAAACAATCACATGGCATGTTTTCGCTGCAATAACTACTGTAAATCGGACAGTTTAGTTAGATTAACAAGAATTCAAGCTTTCAACTGATATAAGACACTTATGTTCCTAAATGTTTAATATACATAATTGTTATGATTATTTATTTGAATTTTGCGCCCTCCAGTTATGCTAGCGGGACGCCTAGACCTATTATATTACATGCTATTTGTCAGGACCCGGTTACTAACCTGGGTCTCCGGAGTGAGAAACAGTCACTTAACCAACTGAGCCACGAATAGTCAGCAGAACCCAGAAGATGAGGCAGACACAGCAGTACTTAAGACGGTGTATTTAATAAAGTAAAAAGGAGAAGTCCTTAAATACAAAAATGGCAAATCCAAAAGGTGGTAGGAATAGCAAAAAAAGCCTCAAGAGATACTCAAAAACAAAAACAGAATTCCACAAGAGCATCCACCGGAATCGACAAGAATACACAGAACACTAGGGCTGGGTGCTAACATACAAACACAGAGCACAGAACTGAGGGAAACTAAGGGTTTAAATACAATCAGGGGAAAACGAGGCACAGGTGCAAATAATAATGGGGAACAAGGGAAAAAACATAAGGTCAAAAAGCACAATGGGGGCATCTAGTGACCAAAACCCGGAACAACCCTGGCCAAATCCTGACACTATTTTATAAATTGATTACCTGTTTGGGGTAGGGGGCAGCATTTTCACTTTTGGATAAATAGCATGCCCAAACTGAACTGCCTCCTACTCTGTCCCAGATCCTAATATATGCATAGTATTATTAGTATTGGATAGAAAACACTCTGAAGTTTCTAAAACTGTTTGAATCATGTCTGTGAGTATAACATAACTTATTTACCAGGCAAAACCCCGAGGACAAATCATTCAGATTTTTTTTTGGGGTGGGTCACTGTCTTTTCAATATGTTTTCATGGGGAATACAGAATTCTAATCAACTTTCCTGCAGATCCTACCGCTTCCACTGGATGTCACCAGTTTGTAGAAATTGGTTGAGACTTTTCTTTTGTGTAATGAAGAAGTGCCTTAGCTCAGAACGAGAGTCACTTCATGTGTACTTTTGATAGAGGCGCGTAACCAGAAAAGTAGCGTCAGTTTGTTTTGCTCCTGTATTGAACACAGATCATCCCGTCTTGAATTTGATCGATTATATATGTTTAGAAATACCTAAAGTCGTATTGCAAAAGTAGTTTGAAATGTTGTGGCAAAGTTTCCAGGTAACTTTTGAGGTATTTAGTAGCAACGTTGCGTAAGTTGGAAGCGGTGTTTTTCTTGATCAAACGCTCCACATTTTGGATATATATCGACGGAATTAATCAAACAAAAGGACCATTTGTGATGTTTATGGGACATATAGGACTGCCAACAAAAGAAGCTCGTCAAAGGTAAGGCATGATTTATATTTTATTTCTGCGTTTTGTCGCGCCCGCAGAGTTGAAATATGCTACTCTCTCATTGTTTACTTGTTTACTCATTTGCTATCATCAGATAATAGTATCTTATACTTTTGCCGAAAAGCCTTTTTGAAATCTGCCATGTTGGCTGGATTCACAACGAATGTAGCTTTAATTTGCTATCTTGCATGTGTAATTTAATGAAAGTTAGATTTTTATAGAAATGTATTTGAATTTGGCGCCCTGCATTTACCCTGGCTATTGGCCATGTGGGACGCAAGCGTCCGCCTACCCCAGAGAGGTAAAACTAACGTTTGACTGATTATGTGATTGAATTAAACCATGCAACAATTAACTATTTTATAACCTGGGGCACCACGGAAGCATTAGTTCATATAGAGCGGCTATCTCCCGAATCCATTCTTGAAGATCTTTTACATCATTAGCAATCAATTATTAATCGACACCTTATTCAGTCTCATCTGAATGTCGTAAAATTCTTGGTTATCTTCATGAACCCTGGCGAACAAGTTAAATCTGCAATACGAAAATTGGCTTAATTGTTTATTTACTAAATAATCACACAGAATTACATATACACAGGATGGATCATACATCGATTACTAATCATGTCATAAAATAAAAAGTCCCTAGCGGATGAAACCGATATGACGGCTGGTTACACAAATAATGAGGGTTGGGTTTGAATGAAAGAGTGGGAAGACTGAGAGACTAAAGAGATTGGGTCTCTATCGGACGTTGAAAAGCTATGCTAATGTAAATACAGAATCTTATGCATTCTAATAACCACCCATTCGGAAAAGGAAAATGCAAGTTATATATTTACACTGAGCTGCGCTTCGATAGATGGGTCAAAGATGGAAGACTGGTTTCCCCAGAAGAGATTGCCCTTGTCCCTTGTAGAATCTGTCTGATCGTAGTGTAGTAGGACAGATACGTTATACCCTGTCTTCTCAGGAGATTGTCTGTCCTTTCCTAGGCCACGTACGTTTACAGCTGTAGCTGATAACTCAACTTCTATATATCACTTCTTCTTTAGTGAAAAAGAGTTGAAAGTTCATACCATTTTGCCATAATCAGCTCACGCTGTATTCTGGCCGGTGAAGTAGAAATTCATCGTTCCAGTGTGGTGATGGTCACCTCCACGTGATTTGTTCTCATGTAAATTTTGTTTTGTAGAGTGGAAATTCAACCATTCGCAACCACAGCTCATGCTGGGGTTTGCTTAGTCTGACATGAATTGGGTCACGGGGGCTTTTACACTGGAGAAGACAAGGGCTTGTTTCTCTCCTCTCAACCAATGTCCGTTCACTTGGACGTGGCCACTGAGTGAGCATAGTTTACTTATGAAAACAATTCTCTCATTTAGAAGCTAAAATTACATTTAATCTTTTCACTAGTTTCTCAATAGTTTCATATTTAAACATTTAAACATTTAAATTGCACAACAATTCCATGTGAATCTGATAACTATAATGTGTAGACTTTCCAAGGTACAATTTATGTTGTCCGATCATCAAATATAATGTCCCAGACACCAACTGATCTGACATCATATTCTTTAAGTGCCAACGGACACTTTCAACTGGTTGGATTACATAAATATTGTTCTTTTCCCCAACCTTTTTATGTTACCATACTCTATGTTATCAAAGGGCTTTCCAAGAGGCCATTCTGTAGAGTGGAGAGAAAAGGGGAAAGGTATTTATGGGACCATAAACCTCCCCCAACATCATGACATATGTTTATACTGTATCTTATACCATCTTGCCTATGCCGCTCGGTCATCGCTCATCCATATATTAATATGTACATATTCTTATTCCATCCATTTAGATTTGTGTGTACTAGGTAGTTGTGGAATTGTTAGATTACTTGTTAGGATTTCTCTACACTCGCATTAACATCTGCTAACCATGTGTATGTGACCAATAAAATTTGATTTGATTTGTGTGGTTCCCACCGTGAAGCACGGAGGAGGAGGTATAAGGGCACAAGGCGAGACCCAGATGCAGACACAGGAGGCAGATGGTTAGAGTCCAAGATTTTTATTAACAATCCAAAAGGGATCAAAACCAGTTCAGAGATCCAGAGGTATAGAATGGCAGGCTCGAGGTCAGGGTAGGCAGAATGGTCAGGCAAAGCGGGAGGACTAGTAAAAGAGAATAGAAAAGCAGGAGCACAGGAAAGACACACTGGTTGACTTGAACATACAAGATGAACTGGCACAGAGAGACAGGAAACACAGGGATAAATACAGCAGGGAAAATAAGCTACACCTGGAGGGGGTGGAGACAATCACAAGGGCAGGTTAAACAGATCAGGGCATGACAGGATGTGTGATGGTGCTTTGCTGGTGACACTATCAGTTGATTTATTTAGAATTCAAGGGACACTTAATGAGCATGGCTACCACAGCCTTCTGCAGTGATACGCTATCCCACTTAGTGGGACTATAATTTGTTTTTCAACAGGACAATGACCCAACACACCTCCAGGCTGTGTAAGGGCTACTTGACCAAGAAGGAGAGTGCTGCATCAGATGACCTGGCCTCCACAATCACCCGACCTCAACCCAATTCAGATGGTTTGGGATGAGTTGGACCGCAGAGTGAAGGAAAGTAGCCAACAAGTTCTCATCATATGTGGGAACTCCTTTAAGACTGTTGGAAAATAATTCCAGGTGATGCTGGTTGAGAGAATGCCAAGAGTGTGCAAAGCTGGCATCAAGGCAAAGGGTGGCTACTTTGAAGATTCTAAAATCTAAAAAATATATTAGGATTTTTTTAAACACTTTCTTATTTCATAGTTTGATGTCTTCACTATTATTATTCTACAATATATAAAATAGTAAATATAAAGATGAAACATTGAAATATAATATATAATATATATATATATGTGTGTGTGTGCAACAGCTAGAAATATATTTACCACAATGCAATTTTGAGCATACTAGGCATCCTATATTATACCACAACATCAGTCTAACTGAATATGGGTATTGTGTTGGTTGAATATTCCAGGCAGGTTACATATTGTTCTTCAGCTGGTGAACCTCTTCTTGCGTTGGGTAATGGCAGTTGGTTTAGCAGTCTTTGGCGATGTTGGCAGGGCTGTTGGGTTTGGGGATCTGTGACTCAGGCTCTTTGTAGACAATTGTCTGGTCCTTTCTGCACTTCACAGCAAGGTGGACAAGCCACTCTTACATGTTTTTTACCACCCACTGCTTCGACCTCTTGCAGAAGATTTGTTTGCACTGCAAGTCTCCAGGAGAGAGACGTGAAGCTGATCGTGAGGATGTGTAAAGCGTGAAGACTGATCATGAGGATGTGTAAACATACAATAACCATAGAACCACACTATGTAAACAAAACAGGCTACAGTAGACTGGTATGTGTTCTGTTACAATCAGAGTCAATAATGGGGCATTGAGATGGGCTGTTAGAAAAGCTGTCAAACGTTTGAGGGGGTCTTAATGACTGATGTACAGTCTAGTCGTGTCTTGTTATTTATGAGCAGCTACAGTTGTGCTGTTGAGTAGACAAGCACTGCCAACAGTAGAGTGAATAGGCTAGAAGAGTATATTAACAGCCCCTCTCCCTCATACCAAAGAACTGACTGTAAGGGTGTGAAAAGTTTGAGGAGCACATTTCTTGTGAGAGTTTAGTGTTTTTCAAGAGGGTATTGTGCTTTCATAAATACCTTTAGCTGTCCTGGCTTGTGTCAAAGTAAGATTATGTTGAGTTTGAGCTTATTCCAGGCTGAAAGCTTTCAACCAACGGGTCTACAGGCTCTGCACTAGTAAAGCTGGTGTCCCGGTTGTCGTCATCAGCAACATGAGTATTCTGTTGGACACACAGTAGTCAGGAATTAGCCAACAATTGACGACTATGTCCCCATTTACACACACTGAAACAAGGTCCTATATCCACCCCCCCCATGTCAACAGATCATTCATACTAACCTTCACACACAATACCCACCCCTAACAGACACCAGTAACAACCCCCCTTACTAATACTTCCTTTTCTGCAATTTACACTTCAAGCCTTGCATTAACTTTCAACCAAGCCTCAACAATACAGAGAAAACTACAGCGGAAGGTGTAGCCTCCTTGTAAACACACACATTCTGACAACAAGACACAGCTCATGTTTATGCCGAGCTCCAGTAGATTTATTTGCTCACCATGGAGTCATGGAAAGATTTAGTAGACTTTAGTAAGCTTTTAGAAGGTATCTTACACTACTTCCTGGTGCTGAGCTCGATGTTGATGCCTCTACAGATGTTGATGGGATGAGACTCTAAATAAAACACATAGTCACACATAGTTAGTCACTTGAATAGTTAGTTAGCTAGCTAGCTAACGGTTAGCTAACGTAACCTAACGGAGCTAACGTCACCCTGCAAAGTTACAAATCACATCACCAGATAGCAGCTTGCTAATTACACTGATAAGCTTTGCAATGTCAAGCCAGCGTATTATGAAAGCCAGCTAGCTAGATTTTGGTTTAGATAAACAAATGTAGTTCGCCAGCTAGCTAGTTAGCTAGGTAATGTTAGTTACGTTACCACAGCTTGACTTGTTTTCTGCTGCTCTGATGTTGGCTGATCGGATGACTTCATCTTTGAAGTGAAGGGGAAAATCGATGGAATAGCATCACTTTTCAATGTTCGACGACATGGCAACCCCATCAGTTGAGACTTCAGTTCCGTTTCGAAAATCCTCTGGCTGAAAGTGCTGGCTACAAATGCAGACATTTTGATATTTCTCACATCAACTGGATACACAGGCCTGTACTACGTCCTGAAATCGCCAAGAACTCTGTATATTGTGGTTTGCTTACAACCAGGAAATGTAGCTGGCCTAATTCTACTGGTGAGATGCAGAAAAGCTCGGTATTTGCGTGTAGTGAGGAAATTCAAAATGTTCATGACACATATGATATGTTAATTACATATTCATGTACATTTATAGTGAAATAGAGCAGCAGTGAAATTTATCTTCAACCTAATTGTCCTAACCTGCTACGTCAATCCCACCGACCTGCTACACAAATTCTCCTAACCTGCTATGTGAGTTCTCCTAACAGCTACGTGAGTTAACCTAACCAGCAACCTGCTTCGTGAGTTCTCCTAACCTGCTACGTGAGTTCTTCCTAACCTGCTACGCAAGTTGTCCTAACCTACTACGTGAGTTTTCCTAACCTGCTATGTGAGTTCTCCTAACCAGCTACGTGAGTTCTCCTAACCTGCTACCTGCTAAGTGAGTCCTCGAACCTGCTACGTGAATTCTCCTAACTCGCTACCTGCTATGTGAGTTCTCCTAACCTGCTACGTGAGTTCTCCTAACCAGCTATGTGAGTTCTCCTAACCTGCTACGTGAGTTCTCCTAACCAGATACATGAGTTATCCTAACCTGCTGTGAACAGTCACTTTCTGACATTAACTGCATCCCATCAAGTCACAATCAGAAAAGAGGGTTGGAGGGAGAGGTAATTGATGGCGCTATATCGACCCCCCTGTAAAACCTAGTTAACACCTCGCCTGTCTTCCAGCCTGTGAAATCTGATTAGCTGTGTGTGTGTCTGTGTGTACTTCTAGTAAACCAGGATTAACACCCTGCCTGTCGGCCATCTAGCCTGTCTTGCCATTTTCTTCTTCAACCTTTCAACTTTTACGTACGTGAGCGTGTTTTATGTGTGTTTTTGTATGCTATTGCGTGTGTGTGTGTGTGTGTGTGTGTGTGTGTGTGTGTGTGTGTGTGTGTGTGTGTGTGTGCGTGTGTGTGATTAGGACAGTATCCACTAACTAGATTTCACCCAGTCAATAATTAATAGGGCACTCAGCCTGATAGGCAATCACCCTTAATCAATAATAATGTTTTTACAGACCTCAGAAGTGTGTGTGTGTACGGTATGTCAATGTGTGTGTGTCGAGGGGAAAAATAGCTCTTTAATTTAGTCAGTGCGTATATAGGATAAGCATTAATTTACAGACATTATAAATCACTGGCCTGTCATCTCTCTCTCCTCTCCTCCTTTGGTACAGGAGAGCTGGAGCCTAACTCGGACTGTCTGGACTGCATCCAAGAAGAGTTCTCTCCTTTCCTCCTATCTCATTTCTTCTCTCTGATTCTCTTCTTCAATTTGACTCACTAGTCTAGCCTGCATATAACACCACTGGGTTTACAAATGACCTTCGCTGAACGTTAGCTAATTTTGCCTGAAGGTACATTTCAGTGTGTGTGAGAGTGTGTGTTTAGCTCTCTTACCTGCCACTGACAACAAAGCAGGCCACCAGGAAGATGAGCAGTACGATGCCTCCAGTGATGGACACAGTCAGTATAGTAGACTGGTTAGGGTCTCCTATGGCCAACATGTCTGAGACAGGGAATCACAGGCAAGAGAAAGGGTTAACACACTGTGAGAAGGTGTGTCTATGTGTGCATGTGTGTCTTTGTGTATCTATGTGTGTGATAAGAAATACAGTGTAGACATTGTTAATGTTGTAAATGACTATTGTAGTTTTGGAATATCTACATAGACATTCAGAGGCCCATTATCAGCAACGATCACTTCTGTGTTCCAATGGCACGTTGTGTTAGCTAATCCAAGTGTAGCATTTTAAAAGGCTAATTGATCATTCTGAGAAATAAAGGCTATTCGATGTGAGAAACTGCCAAGAAACTGAAGATCTCGTACAATGCTGTGTACTACTACTTCCTTCACAGAACAGCGCAAGCCTGCTCTGACCAGAATAGAAAGAGGAGTGGGAGGCCCCTGTGCACAACTGAGCAAGAGGACAAGTACATTGGAGTGTATAGTTTGAGAAACAGACATCTCACAAGTCCTCAACTGGCAGCTTCATTAAATAGTACCTGAAAAACACCAGTCTCAACGTCAACAGTGGAGAGGCGACTCCAGAAGGCCAGTATCCCGGAGTCGCCTCTTCACTATTGAAGTTGAGAGGGGTGTTTTGGGGGAACTATTTAATGAAGCTGCCAGATGAGGACTTGTGAGGCGTATGTTTCTCAAACTAGACACTCAAATGTACTTGTCCTCTTGTTCAGTTGTGCACCGTGGCCTCCACTCCTCTTTCTATGCTGGTTAGAACAAAATGTTTTTTTTTCTTTCAAAAACAAGGACACTTCTAAGTGACCCCAAACCTTTGAACGGTGGTGTAACTAGGAATAAAGTGACAGATAGTAAACAGTAGCAGCATATGATGATTAAAAAAAGTTAGCACAAAAAAGGGGTCAATGCAGAAAGTCTAAGTCGACATTTGATTAACTATTTAACTAACTATTGAGCAGTCTCATGGTTTGGGGTTAGAAGCTGTTCCTCTTGGTTCCAGACTTGTTGTGTCGGTACTGCTTGCTGTGCAGAAGCAGAGATAACTGTCTATGACTTTGGTGGCAAAGAATCCAGCTTGTGAGTGTGTGTGTGCGCGTGCGTGTGTGTGCGTGTGTGTGTGTGTGTGTGTGAGTGTGTGAGTGTGTGTGTGCGCGTGCGTGTGTGTGTGTGTGTGTGTGTGTGTGTGTGTGTGTGTGTGTGTGTGTGTGTGTGTGTGTGAGTGTGTGTGTGTGTGTGTGTGTGTGTGTGTGTGTGTGTGTGTGTGTGTGAGTGTGTGAGTGCGCGTGCGTGTGTGTGTGTGAGTGTGTGTGTGCGTGTGTGTGTGTGTGTGTGTGTGTGAGTGTGTGTGTGCGTGTGTGTGTAAGAGAGTGAGAGAAAGAGAAAGGGAGATTGAAAGAGAAAGAGAATGTTCTCAGCACGCTCTTTCATAATAAAAAAAGCTTTTTCCATTTCAATATTCCTCAAAAACAGCAGACTGTAAATACATGAGAGTTTTCCTGCGCTGTCTAAATGGATATGTTAACATTGTAAATAACAAGCTTTAAAAGTTTCTGTGAAACCACATAGATTTTTACACTGCAATAATCGAGCCATTACTCAAAACAAATACCTCATTTATCAAGTTTAGCCAAGCACGAGCATGCATGTGTGTGTGTGTGCGTGTGTGTATGTGTCTGTGTGTGTGTGCATGGGCAGCCAGCCCATTCAGGCAAATCAATGCCGCCGGGCAGCGATAGATGGCCATTGGTCTCCTATTCCATTCCCTAGCATCAAACACACACACACGAAGAAGACTTAGTAACTAATCAACAATAACATTGATCACACTTCATAGAATTGATATGACTGATATCCAGTCAGCTCAATCTTTGGTTTTCATTTCATGAACTTGAACTAAACGATTGATCAGATTCACATTTGATTTACATGATCGATATTCAGTCGAGGTGAACATAGGGCTGGCACAATAATCATACAATCATGTAACCGACAATTATGAACGATAATGGTGAAGTAAAACAATGTTTTGTCTATATTTTAGGAGTTTGGGGGGGTTCAACTTTAATTTTCAGACATTAGTAAATATAGTTTACCCAATAGCAGTTTTTATTTTTCCATTAGGAGGGTAAAGTTAGTAATTAATTTACTTGCAGAACGACATATTCCGGAGGAAAAGCTTGATTTCCAAAAGATCCAAGCAGTCAAAAGCATTTGTTTTTGAGACAAAGGTGTCACCAGACCTATGTTGTATTCATTAAGTATAGTATGTCATCAGATTAAAAAGACTTAGTATTGAGAATGTCGATATATGCCTTCCTCAACACTAACAATTGATTGCTCAGCACTGGGAGCGAACTCGTGATGCTTGGAGCCGTGCTGCTCAGACCACTGCGCCATCCCAGTTCACAATGTTCTAGTAAGCCATGATAATACTTGATTACACTTGATGGAATAGCAAGTTTTTTTTATTACTATTTTGTATTAAGCCTTCCCCAAACCATAGCCAAAACCTTAACCACTCGGTTTTAACCCTGCAACCACACGGAATTAACCCTGTTACCACGTGGTAATACAGTGTCAAAAATAGATCATCATACATACTTAGAATTTCTAAGGAAAACAATTAGATCTTGTTGCGACCATAGCAACAACAAAAAAAGTTCAACAAAAAATACAATTTAAAAACCGTCATCAATTACATGACAATTAATTATTACCCAAAATTCCATATTTGTCACAGCCCTAGTTGAATTTGAGACAATGTCATGAGCTGGATTTTCATGTCCTTCCCATATGAGACTGACAGACAGTAGAAAAAGGGAGGAGTAAGCAGAGCTGGGAGATATATCCTCTTTTAAGGTATGTCATTAAGGCATACCGGTATGGATATTTACAATACCGTCTAGAAAGATATTTTGGTGCACTGCTAAATAAATGAAAAGTTATATAAATTGGACAACTTTACTGTCATCTTTGTTCTAGTTTGGTTTGATATAAAACAATCAGAATGGAGACACACCTACTCATTCAAGGATTTGCCTTTATTTTTACTATTTTCTACATTGTAGTATAATAGTGAAGACATCAAAACCATGAAATAACACATATGGAATCATGTAGTAACCAAAAAAAGTGTTAAACAAATCAAAATATATTTTTGATTTTAGATTCTTCAAAGTAACTATCCTTTGCCTACATGACAGCTTTGCACACTCTTGGCATTCTCTCAACCAGCTTCAAGAGGTAGTCACCTGGAATGCCATTCAGTTAATTAACAACTGTGCCTTGTTTTTTATTTCCTGTATTTATCTAGGCAAGTCAGTTAAGAACATATTCTTATTTACAACGACAGCCTAGGAACAGTGGGTTAACTACCTTTTTCAGGGGCAGAATGACAGATTTGTTCCTTGTCAGCTCGGGGATTTCATCTTGCAAACTTTCGGTTACTAGTCCAATGCTCTAACCACTAGGCTACCTGCCGCCCCAAACACTAGGCTACCTTCCGCCCCAGCAGCGTAAATTTGTGGAATTTCTTTCCTTCTTAATGTCTTTGAGTCAATCAGTTGTGATGTGACAAGGTAGGGATAGTATACAGAAGACAGCCCTATTTGGTAAAAGACCATGTCCATATTGTGACAAGAATAGCTCAAATAAGCAAAGAAAAACAACAGTCCATTATTACTTTAAGACATGAATGTCAGTCAAACTGGAACATTTCAAGAACTTTGAAAAAACCATGAAGCACTATGATGAAACTGGCTCTCATGAGGACCGCTACAGGAAAGGAAGACCCAGAGTTACCTCTGTTGCAGAGAACACGTTCATTAGAGTTACCAGCCTCAGAAATTGCAGCTCAAATAAACGCTTCACAGAGTTCAAGTAACAGACACATCTCAACATCAACTGTCCAGAGGAGACTGCGTGAATCAGGCCTTCATGGTCGAATTACTGCAAAGAAACCACCACTAAAGGACACCAATAATAATAAGAGACTTGCTTGGGCCAAGAAACATGACCAATGGACATTAGACTGGTGGAAATATGTTGTTTAGTCTGATGAGTCCAAATTTGAGATTTTTGGTTCCAACATTAGTGTCTTTGTGAGACACAGAGTATGTGAACGGATGATCTCCTCTTGTGTGGTTCCCACCGTAAAGCATGGAAGGGGAGGTGTGATGGTGCTTTGCTGGTGACACTGTCTGTGATTTATTTGGAATTCAAGGCACACTTAACCAGCATGGCTACCACAGTATTCTGCAGTGATACACCATCCCATCTGGTTTGTGCTTAGTGGGACTATAATTTGTTTTTCAACAGGACAATGACCCAACACACCTCCAGGCTGTGTAAGGGCTATTTGACCAAGAAGGAGAGTGAGGGAGTGCTACATCAGATGACCTGGCCTCCACAATCACCCGACCTCAACCCAATTGAGATGGTTTGGAATTAGTTGGACCGCAGAGTGAAGGAAAATTAGTCAACAAGTGCTCAGCATATGTGGGAACTCCTTCAAGACTGCTGGAAAAGCATTCCAGGTGAAGCTGGTTGAAAGAATGTCAAGAGTGTGCAAGGCTATCAAGGCAAAGGGTGGCTACTTAGAAAAAGCTCAAATCTAAAAAATATTTTGATTTGTTTAACACTTTTTTGGTTACTACATGATTCCATATGAGGTTACTACATGATTCCATATGTGTTATTTCATATTTGTGATGTCTTCACAATTATTCTACAATGGAGAAAATAGTAAAAATAAAGAAATACCCTTGAATGAGTAGGTGTTCTAAAACGTTTAACTGGTACTGTATTTACAAACTTGTTTCCTTCAGAAACCATCAAATACTGTAAAAAATAAGACAAATATTTTGCTACGATATTTTGTCCATATCGCCCAGCCCTAGGACTGCCCTAATGGAGGTGAAGAGGTAGAGGTGAGATATTGCAGAGGTAAAAGAAGAGAGGAGAGAAGGAAGATGGAGAGTCCAGAAGAGGATGATAGGTGGAGACAGAGATAAATAAAAAGACACAGCAGAGAGAGACAGGAAGAGGAAGAGACCTTCGTGGCTGGTCTCCAGTTCTATCTCTCCTCCGTAGTTGCCGTATCCCCCGTCGGTTCTAGCTCGGACACGGAACACATATGTAGTACCAGGCTTTAGACCATCTACAGTCATCACATTGGACCTGGTCTTTAGGACTGTGTAGTTCTGCTCTCTCTGGTTCTAATGGGAGAGGAAGAGATGGAGATAAATAGATGGAGAGAGAGAGAGAGATGTTAAGTGATTGTGTGTGTCAGTGAGACACCTCCTTGCAGTGCCTATGATACCTTCTCTAATGAGAGGAGCTCCACTACACTGATTAGCACTGTTACTGTGGAATATTACCACTGATCCCTGCCAATAACACACACACACACACACACACACACACACACACACACACACACACACACACACACACACACACACACACACAGACACACAGACACACACACACACACACACACACACACACACACACACACACACACACACACACACACACACACACACACACACACACACACAGACACACAGACACACACACTTCCCACTCCTCTCTTCTCTCGTTCTCTTCATTCACGGTCCTGTTTTATTTAGCCTGCCTGCTGCACTTGGTGGACATAAACTTCCCTTTCGGGGCCATTCAATGTGCAGAGTGAGCTAAATCAAGTGCACTCCTGTGCTTATCAGATCCATTAAACACTGGCTAGAGTGTCCACACTGGGATTTTCAGGTCTGAGTCTGACATTAAGTAAGAAGAGAAGAGAGGGATGAGATGGGAGGAGAAGAGAAGAGAAGGAGAGAGAAATGGAGGTGTGTATGTGACTCACCTTCTCGTAATAAATGACTTCATACTCCACTATGGCTCCATTGGGTCTGTCAGGGCCCTGCCACGCCAGAGTGATACTGTCCTTACTCCTCCTCTCCTTCAGGACCACACTCACTACAGAGGGAAATAGACAGACAGACAGACAGACAGACAGACAGACAGACAGAGAGAGATATAGGTTAACCACAATCACTACAGAGAGAAAGAGACAGACCGACAGACAGACAGACAGACAGACAGACAGACAGACAGACAGACAAACAGACAGACAGACAGACAGACAGACAGACAGACAGACAGACAGACAGACAGACAGACAGACAGACAGACAGACTGACAGACAGATAGAGATATAGGTTAACCACACTCACTACAGAGAGAGATAAACAGACAGAAAGAGTTCCAGACAGATATATAGGTTAACCACACTCACGATAGAGAGAGAGAGAGAGAGAGAGAAGGGGGGAGTGGAATTTAGGGGGAGAGAAAGGAAGAAAGACTACCAGGAGAAAAGGAGAGAGACAGTGGGGGAGGAATTAGAAAGGAAGAATGAGGGAAGAGAGAGACAGCAGGGGAGGAAGAGAGTGAGGAAGAGAGATTTATAGATTGATTACCACTGTGCTATAATGACAGTTCTCTGCAGAGTGTAGAACTTAGCTAATGAAAGAACAAAGAGGGGGTCACATACTGTATGTGCACATGTGTATGTAATTACTTTGTGTGTCTGTACGTGCGTGTGTGTGCATGTGTGTGTGTGCTGGGTAAGCCGATGGGTGTCTCTGAGGGGTTCCGTGGTATACATCGCTATCTCTTCACTTTCACCCCCTCATCACAGAGTGCTCGGTGGGCACAGGTAGGAATGTGTTTGTGTGTGTGTGTGTGTGTGTGTGTGACATGTTGAGATGAGCAGTGTGTGACAGCAGGGGAGACGTGGAACTGTTAACGAGGTTAATGTCCTCCCCTCCTCTCATCGCCCCTCTCCTTTACTTCCACTCCTCTCCTCCACTCCCAATCCTCTCCTCCTCTCATCGCCCCTCTCCTTTACTTCCACTCCTCTCCTCCACTCCCAATCCTCTCCTCCTCTCATTCCTCTCATTCCACCTCTCCTCCACTCCCAATCCTCTCCTCCTCTCATTCCCCCTCACCTCCTCTCCCATTCCTCTCATTCCACCTCTCCTCCACTCCCAATCCTCTCCTCCTCTCATTCCCCTTCACCTCCTCTCCCATTCCTCTCATTCCACCTCTGCTCCACTCCCAATCCTCTCCTCCTCTCATTCCCCCTCACCTCATCTCCCACTCCTCTCCTTGCCCCTCTCCTCCTCTCCTTCTCTCATCACCCCTCACCTCCTCTCCCACTCCTCTCATCCTCTCACCGCCCCTCTCCTCCTCTCCCACTCCTCTCCTTCTCTCCTCCTCTCATCATCCCTCACCTCCTCTCCCACTCCTCTCCTCCTCTCATTGCCCCTCTCCTCCTCTCCCACTCCTCTCCTTCTCTCATCACCCCTCACCTCCTCTCCCACTCCTCTCCTCCTCTCATTGCCCCCTCTCCTCCTCTTCCACTCTTCTCATCCTCTCCTTGTCTCCTCCTCTCATTGCCCTTCACATCTTCTCATCACCCCTCACCTCCTCTCTTCTCCCACTCCTCCTCTCATCACCCCTCACATCATCTCATCACCCCTCACCTCCTCTCCCAATCCTCTCCTTCTCTCATCACCCCTCACCTCCTCTCCCACTCCTCTCCTCCTCTCCCACTCCTCTCCTCCTCTCATCACCCCTCACCTCCTCTCCCACTCCTCTCCTCCTCTCATTGCCCCTCTCCTCCTCTTCTATTCCTCTCCTCCTCTGATTGCCCTTCACATCTTATCATTACCCCTCACCTCCTCTCCTAATCCTCTCATCACTCCTCACATCTTCTCATCACCCCTCACCTCCTCTCCCACTCCTCACCTCTTCTCATACTCCTATCCTCCTCTCAAAACCCCTCACCCCCTCTCTCAATCCTCTCCTCTCACCCCTTAATGACACATCCCCTACATGGACCCCATTACTTACATTCACACTCCACGTCCCCCTCAACCTTTCCCACACACACACACACACACACACACACACACACACACACACACACACACACACACACACACACACACACACACACACACACACACACACACACACACACACTCATTCCATATATGTGGCTGGATCCAATGAGCAGCAAATGTAAACAAGTAGTAATCTGCTGAGTCTTCAGCAGAGCCTGAAAAGCCTGATGCATAGTCATGAGCCCTGGTTGAAGGGCTTGGGCTCATGTGTGTGTGTCAGACAGTATGCCAGTGAACATTACTGAGTGGCATTGACTGCTTCAACACTGAGGCTGTAATGTGTGTGTGTCTATATGCGAGCCTATGCATATATGTATGGCTGTGAGTTCCTACCTGTCTGGCTGGTGGTGACATTAACTATCACAGCTCCTCTGGGTGTAGGACTCAGGTCAGAAACTCCATTCAGGCTCTCAATGGTGAAGCTGTAATTGCTGTGTGGCTGCAGGTCAGTGACCATCACCATAGTCACAGAGAGACCAAACTGCCTCGGCACAAAATGTACGCTGTTACCGCAGGGCGTGCACTTCCTGCGCTCGCCGGAGCACTTCCTGCAGTGGAGGCTGTAGGTGATGTCACCTCGGCCTCCCATGTCAAGAGGGGGACTCCATTCTAGTGTGACACACGTCTCATTCACAGTGGAGATGGGGTTCTCTGGAGCAGAACAG
This sequence comes from Oncorhynchus masou masou, assembly GCF_036934945.1. Lineage (NCBI taxonomy): Eukaryota > Metazoa > Chordata > Actinopteri > Salmoniformes > Salmonidae > Oncorhynchus > Oncorhynchus masou. The sequence continues at coordinate 15,388,217 of NC_088214.1, forward strand.
GGACCTGAGGAGGAGAGAGAGGCGAGGCGGTGAGTGTGTGTGTCTATGGTGTGTGTCTATGGTGTGTGTCT